>NC_069503.1:196999155-197239155 GCF_027579735.1 Bombina bombina | reverse complement strand
ACAATGGATGGAACTGGAAAATTGATAAATATTAAATTCTGCAATCAAAATATCTAGTTATAATAAAATATAGAAAGTTCATTATCAGCATATTTAATTAAATTATAATAGTACGTGAGTGGAGAATATAATACACTTTTTTGAGTTGTAAAGGTAAGAAAAAAACAACAGCCACAGGTGTGCAATATTTTACAACAAAAATGTACTCATATTAATATTTTTATTAGCATTATACATGGCTAGGAAGTGAAACTTTTTAAAGGACCATTAAAGGGCCATGATACCCAAATGTTGAAACACTTGAAAGTGATGCTGCATAGCTGTAAAAAGCTGACTAGAAAATATCACCTGAACATCTCAACAAGAAAGATATTTTACCTCAAATGTTCCTCAGTAGCCACATCCCATTGTAAAAGACTTCTAAGTAGCAAATTAGTATGTCTGTCCCAGGACAGCCGAAGAATTGAGCTTCATGCACACTTATTTTATTTCCCTTATTCAGTTTAAGGAAGTTTACTATGAAATCTCATGAGAGTTAAGTGTAATCTCATGAGATCACAGTAAAAGAGTTCATGACCTCAGCACTGCTGATGCTGATTGGCTGCTGTTCATTTCTTCATTTTATATTTTTTTACCTGTAGCTGAAGTATAACTTTTTACATAGAACTTACTCTGCTGAGTTGAGGAAGGTATGAGGTAAAATATCTTCCTTTTTTACATAGAGATGCTCAGGTGATATTTTCCTGTCAACTTTTTACAGTTAGCATATGAGTATTATGTCCCTTTAACTACAGTAGAATTGCATAATCATAATAAAAAGACTTTGTAAAACCACTGAGGACCTGATATTCAAAACCTTGCCGCTAAGTTGAGATGATCTCAGAATTCTCTTTGCTACAACAAGGCCCTTAAGAAAAAATTAGAAACACAAATTTTATCTGGAGAAATGTTTATGTTGCTATGTAGTGTTCTTTATGTGAAACTGAGACTCTTACATTACAATACAAGGTCTAAACCCCCCCCCAAACATTTTTTTGCATTTCTCTCCATGCTGGTGAGGTTTTCTATATCAGCTCCTTAGTCAGAATTTCAAATGAGTTTTTTGTGACAAGCTAGTTCCATTTTCCTTTCCCCTGCATCATGTGACAGCAATCAGCCAATCGTAAAATGGATATGCGTATATACTGTGAATTCTTACACATGCTCAGTAGGAGCTGTGCCTCCTGTATCATGTGACACCAATCAGCAAATCACAAATGCATATATGTATATTCTGTAAATTCCTGCACATTCTGTGTAGGATCAAATTACTAAAAAAGTGTAAATATAAAAAGACTGTGCACATTTTGTTAATAGAAGTAAATTGGAATGTTATTAAAAAATTGCATGTTCTATCTGAATCATGGACGTTTAATTTTGACTTGAGTGTTCCTTTAACTGCAAACATTCAGTTACAGAACAATAAGGATATTTAAATCAATCATCAACCAGTTTTTAGTGTAATGAGCGTTGCCTCCTTTTATCACAATTAAACATGCTGTTTATTCTGTCATGAAGAAATATTAAAGGGAAATAAAAACATGTCATAATGTTTTAGAGATTGCGCTATTGCTTGACTTTTATGTCAAACCAAGCACAAAGTATTTAACATAAAAAAGTAGAATATGCATTTTACATACATACATATTTATTTATTACTCGGTGGCTAATAGGGACAACTTTCTTAGGTCTTTTGATAAAGAGGGGGCAAGCACCTTTAATAAATAACCTTTCTACATGCAACCAATGAAAGAGGAATATAGTGACCCTTTAACTAGTAGATATTCTCCAAAATGGGGAAATGTCAATTGATAAAGTAGAACTTATTGATGCTGGATAAAATGGTTAAAGGGACAGTCTACACCAGAATTTTTATTGTTTAAAAATATAGATAATCCCTTTATTACCCATTCCCTAGTTTTGCACAACCAACACGGTTATATAAATACACTTTTTACCTATGTGATTACCTTGTATCTAAGCCTCTGCAAACTGCCCCCTTATTTCAGTTCTTTTGACAGACATCCATTTTAGCCAATCAGAGCTGGCTCACCTGAGCTCCACGTGGGTGAGCACAGTGTTATTTATATGACACACATGAACTAACACCTTCTAGTGGTGAAAAATAACTGTCAAAATGCCCTTAGAGAAGAGGTGGCCTTCAAGGGCTTAGAAGTTAGCATATGAACCTCCTAGGCTTAGCTTGCAACTAAGAATACCAAGAGAACGAAGCAAAATTGCTAATAAAAGTAAATTGGAAAATTGTTTAAAATTACATTCTCTATCTGAATTATGAAAATGTATTTTGGACTAAACTGTCCCTTTAAGTTAAAAAATTATCTTTTCCCCCTTTAACTAGATTATCTACATAAATATTACATTGTTTCTAATGGCAGGACATCATCTTTTTATGTTTAAAAATGCACAAACCTGCCTTCCAGCGAACTTCTGTGTCTAATGGACTTGAATAGTGTAGCATAAATTTTCAATTTTATTGATAATTACTATAGAGGGCTGATTTTTATTGGATAGTGTTATTATGAGTGAAACTATTCTTTGTAATGTATTTTTGATTTGTTTTGTGCAACTTTTTTTTGTGAAGCAGTTAAGATAAATTGCGATTGCGCTCAAAGGATCACATTTACTTTCAACACGTAATACGAGTAGTAAGCCCAATGAGCTCAAACCCCTGCGATAAACCCATTATCACTTGCGTGCAAACATTTGCGCTCCACTCTTAATCTGGCTCTATACCGTTTATTCTTTCTTTTTTTTTTTTAAACTTCATTTGTGAAGTGTCCATTATTTACTGTCACAGCACCACAAGGAGATTTCGGTCTCTACAGTAAGACAAGATAGCTGTTTTTCATTTGAAGTTTTGATAGGAAACATCTAATGTAGCAACAAAAAGTTTATTGCCCACGTTCAGTAGAGGACTTTTTGTGCCAAAGTAATGCGACAAAAGAACCTAAGTTCTGCAATATCTGCTCTGTTATCTTAGAAGCGCTCATTTAGCAAGAAAACAAGTTGTTTGCTGTTTACATTTTTATGTTTACTTTGATTTAACATATTTTAGTACTAACAGAGCAGCTTCATATCATTCTAAATGAAGCTTAAAGGGACAGTCAACCCAAAAATGACTGTAACTTATTTAGATTAGTTAATTAAAGATCTTTACAGTAAACTGTAGCACAATATTCATCTAAATAAACTTTGGCAGCAAATAAACTTACTGATCTCATCTAGCCGTTTTGAAATGGCCGCCTGACCCCTCCTTCTCTGACGTCTCCCTAAAGTTCCCACTACAGGATCATTTCCTTTTGTCTCGTCCCTGCGCGCTCATGTGTCTCCCTTCATTCAGTGAGACACTCATATTGCAATTTCAGCTCTGTCTCTACACCTGTCAAAGAAGCAGCTGTGCTTTCTTTTTCTGGGTGTCAGGTTCTCCATTGCTAGTTAATCCACTGACTGTGCCTGACACAGCTCACAACAGCCTACTACCTAAAGAACAGCTTTCATTGCTGTGGCAGCAAAACTATGCTTTGGTGCTAGTGCGAGTGTGATCACACAGTACTGGGACACCGGGCGCAAACTTATTTCACTAATGTCTTATGTACCTTTAAAATACTTTTTGTCCCTGGTGCTAAAAAAAGATGAGATCATCTAAACATGCATTACCTCTGAATATGCAGTCATATTGCAGGTCTTAGAACATTTATCTAATGCGAGTGTGATCGCACAGTACTGGGACACCGGGCACAAACTTATTTCTGCCTAAGTGCCTATTATGTTGGCGATCAGCTTTTCTAAGGCGCCCGGTGTCCCAGTACTGTGCGATCACACTCGCATTAGATAAATGTTCTAAGACCTGCAATATGACAATTACTTCTATATTAAAGGGCCATAATACCCAAATGTTTAAACACTTGAAAGTGATGCAGCATAGCTGTAAAAAGCTGATTAGAAAATATCACCTGAACATCTCTATGTAAAAAAAGAAAGATATTTTACCTCAAAAGTTCCTCAGTAGCCACCTCCCATTGTAAAGGATTTCTAAGCAGCATTTTAGTGTGTCTGTCCTGGGACAGCTGAAAGGATGAGCTTCGTGCACTCTCATATTATTTCACCAATCAGGTAAAGGAAGCTTACTATGAAATCTCATGAGAGTTAAGTCAAATCTCATGAGATCACAGTAAGAGTTCATGACCTCAGCACTGCTGATGCTGATTGGCTGCTGTTCATTTCTTCATTTTTTTAATTTTTTTTACCTGCAGCTTGGAGCAGCTGAGTATAACTTTTTACACAGAACTTACTCTGCTGTGCTGAGGAAATTGTGAGGTAAAATATCTTCCTTTTTTACATAGAGATGCTCAGGTGATATTTTCCTGTCAGCTTTTTACATTTATACTGCATCAGTTTCAAGTGATTTAGCATATGAGTATTATGTCCCTTTAATTAGCACTGTGCACCCCAAGTAGCTGCTGATATTCAAGTTGCGAGCCTCCATCAACAGCATGCACCCACAACCTGCAAGCAATCAGCTCTTCAAGTGCTTCTAAGGAGTAGGATGCCCAAAACCAAGGGAGAGCCCCACTCAGTGCTGCTGGAGGCTGTTTAGCCGTCACTGGCACTAATCAGCCAGTGGGCAGGAAGTTGCCGCGCATCGACCACAGGAAGGCTTTGGGAATGAAGTATACCAGTGCTGCTTCTCTGTTGCAGCCAGCAGCGACGAACAGCGTGTAAGTGTGGCAGAATTGTTGCTTGATTCTCCGGATAAAGTGAAGGGGAAGCGCACTTGGGAGAAAGCAGGAATTTTGTAAATACAGAGGGGTTTATGTACATGTGAATCTGAACCAAAGTGTTGCTATGCCTGTGCACATTTATCTAATGCGAGTGTGATCACACAGTACCGCATTAGATAAATGTTCTAAGACCTGCAATATGACTGCATATTCAGAGGTAATGCATGTTTAGATGATCTCATCTTTTTTTAGCAACAGGGACAAAAAGCATTTTAAAGGTACATAAGACATTAGTGAAATAAGTTTGCGCCCGGTGTCCCAGTACTGTGTGATCACACTCGCACTAGCACCAAAGCATAGTTTTGCTGCCACAGCAATGAAAGCTGTTCTTTAGGTAGTAGGCTGTTGTGAGCTGTGTCAGGCACAGTCAGTGGATTAACTAGCAATGGAGAACCTGACACCCAGAAAAAGAAAGCACAGCTGCTTCTTTGACAGGTGTAGAGACAGAGCTGAAATTGCAATATGAGTGTCTCACTGAATGAAGGGAGACACATGAGCGCGCAGGGACGAGACAAAAGGAAATGATCCTGTAGTGGGAACTTTAGGGAGACGTCAGAGAAGGAGGGGTCAGGCGGCCATTTCAAAACGGCTAGATGAGATCAGTAAGTTTATTTGCTGCCAAAGTTTATTTAGATGAATATTGTGCTACAGTTTACTGTAAAGATCTTTAATTAACTAATCTAAATAAGTTACAGTCATTTTTGGGTCGACTGTCCCTTTAATCTCTTATGCAAGGTTGCATTTTCTTATGCTTACTGCTTAGTACATGCCTTACACTTATAAACTAACCAAAAATGTGACCTTGTATCGCTAAAATGCGAACAACCCTGATCTAGCTCCTTAGTGTTTGTATTAAGAATTTCCTTAACCTCCAGGCGGTAACTTACTGATGCAACAATAAAATTCACATTACTTCATTGACTTAAGGCTTTTTAGTCAAATTAGAAATGCTTCAATGCACACTTGAAATGCAATCTTTACACAGAGTTTTAACAGCTATCAGTCAAGTAGATTGATGGTAAAAGCAACTGATAAGTCAGTCTGTCACTTTCTCAAAAGAGCACTAACTCAACTTTGTGTGCCAAAAGATAAATGAAACTTTTTGCATTTCACTATGTACTTTGGAAAAGATGAATCAAATTATATGTAACATTGGCTTGATGAATAATTACAAAAATTGTCAGGAAAAATGTCATATTAAAGTAATTGGAACAAAGGAATGTTAACTTTTTACAATGTGCAATCATTCACTGTGATTATGAATACAACATCCCCCCACTATTATCCCAAAATGATTGAATGGGTCTTAATACAAAGCCCCCCCCCCCCACAAATTTCATCCCACATCGATTGGAGACACCTCCTCACAGGTAGTAGCCCTCAAAGTGCTCTGCAGTTGATTCAAAATATCTCAAAAGTGTATGTTTTCTTAAAGGGACAGTCTAAACCAGAATATTTGTTTTAAAAGATAGATAATCCCTTTATTAGCCATTCCCCAGTTTTGCATAACCAATGCAGTCATATGAATACACTTTTTACCTCTGTGTTTACCTTGTATTTAAGCCTCTGCAGACTGCCCCCTTATCTCAGTGCTTTTTACAGACTTGCATTTTAGCCAATCAGTGCTAGCTCCTAGGAACTCCACGTGCGTGAGCACAGTGTTATCTATATGAAACACATGAACTAACACCCTCTAGTGGTGAAAACTGTCAAAATGCCCTGAGATGAGAGGCAGCCGTCAAGGGCTTAGAAATTATCATATGAACCTCCTTGGTTTAGCTTTCAACTAAGAATGCCAAGAGAATAAAGCAAAATTGGTGATAGATGTAAATTTGAAAATTGTTTAAAATTACATGCCCTATCTGAATAATGAAAGTTTGTTTTGTACTAGACTGTCTCTTTAAAGAGATGGTCCACTAAGGGGCCAGGTAGCTTTCAAAATGACAGTTAATCAGATTTGTAACATAGCATAGACACTGGATAGATTTTTCTAACTGGAGAGTTGTTAGAATTGTTTTTGGACTAAGGGAATTAAAGGGACACTCAAGACAAAATAACCTTTTATGATTCAGATAGAACATGCAGTTTTAAGACACTTTCCAATTTACTTCCATTATCAAATTTTGCCCAGTCTTGTTATATACACACTTTCTGGGGAACAAGATCCTACTGAGCATTTGCACAAGCTCACAGGGTATATACGCATGCTACTCTGTGATTGACTGATGTCTGTCACATGATACAGGGATGCTGAGAAATGGGAGGGAATTTTTTTTGTCAGAAACAAAAACCTACTGCTAATTTGAAATTCAGAGTAAGTGTTATTGCATTTTTTTTTTATTATGTACTTTTTAATTATGTAATTTTACTGCATTGAGTGGTCCTTTAAAGGAAAGCGAGTCTTTCAAGCAAACACTTGCTCATGACAGACAAGGATTTCCCTGGCTAACTATTAATCAACTAATTAACCAATTAAATAGATTTGTGGGAGGAAATGTTTATATTAAAAGTACAGTCTACACCAGAATTTTTATTGTTTAAAAAAATAGATAATCCCTTTATTACCCATTCCCTAGTTTTGCTTAACCAACACAGTTATATTAATATACTTTTTACCTCTGTGATTACCTTGTATCTAAACCTCTACAGAATGCCCCCTTATTTCAGTTCTTTTGACAGACTTGCATTTTAGCTAATAAGTGCTTACTCCTAGGTAACTCCACGTGACTCACATGAACTAACACCCTCTAGTGGTGAAAAACTGTCAAAATGCATTCAGCTTAGAGGCGGCCTTCAAGGTCTAAGAAATTAGCATATGAACCTCCTAGGTTTAGCTTTCAACTAAGAATACCAAAAGAACACAGCAAAATTGGTGATAAAAGTACATTGGAAAGTTGTTTAAAATTACATGCCCTATCTGAATCATGAAAGTTTATTTTGGACTAGACTGTCCCTTTAAGTTTTTTAAAATTAAATAGTGAACAGCCCACCCTTCCCCCAAAAAAGAATCAAAGCA
The DNA here is from genome assembly GCF_027579735.1 of Bombina bombina. Lineage (NCBI taxonomy): Eukaryota > Metazoa > Chordata > Amphibia > Anura > Bombinatoridae > Bombina > Bombina bombina. The sequence continues at coordinate 197,231,298 of NC_069503.1, read as the reverse complement.
AAACGACTAATGTATATATTTGACTTTAGTATGAATTTGCAAATCACAGCTCTTGGATGTTGTAGATATGAAACCTAAGTAGGTATGATTGAATATTTTAATGTATTCTTTAGAATTATAAATGCCTGAAAAATTCTATAATTTCCACAAAAAGATAATACTTTTTTATAAACAGAATGTAATATTTAATGTAATTATTGTAATATTTGTATAGTCAATGCAACGGTCAACTTAAAGAAAAGATTTTTTTATTAAAATCCAAAAATATTCAAATTAATAATAATGTAATTAATTAAAATAATAAATTGTTGAGCTCAGTACAAGAATGTGATGTTTTAAATACATAAATGTAACTTTTGTGTTTAATATGTGATTTTTCTACCTGAAGCAATCTAATGAGTAGTGCACGTGTCAAGGGTGATCATTTGTTCTGTACTTCCAATGACAATGTGACCCAAATGCCCCTTCCTAAACCTTCCTATAGACAGATCCAATATTCTGTTCACAGACAGACGTCTGTCAAATACAATCTTCTTAAACCTCTTCAATATACAAACTACAATTTCCATAAGTATGTTAAACACATAGATACAGTTCCGGGAATTACACATATAGGGGTTGATGAATGTCCTTTTAAAAAGCTTATCAAATTATTTCTCTATAAAAATTCCCATATAATTTGATGGTGCATTTTGCGGAAAAAAACATTAAAGAGTCACTAAAGTCAAAATTAAAATTTCATAACTTTCCAATATACTTCCATTATCAAAACTTTTTTATATGCACACTTTCTGATGCTCCAGCTCCTACTGAGCATGTGCAATAGTGCACAGTATATATGTTTATGCATTTTGTGATTGGTTGATGGCTCTTACAAGATACAGGGTGAAGGAAAATTGGATTGGCTTTGAAATTTGCAATAAAATATTCTACCACTCATATCAAATTCAATGTAAGTGCAATTACATTGTCTTTTTATTGTGTATTTGTCAATTATTTAATTCTACTGTGTTCAGTGGTCCTTTAAATAAAGTTTTCTAGATTGTCACCTGAAGCGTATTTAGCTAAGATCAATAATGCATATCTGATGAATTGGAGCATGCAGTTTACTTTAAATAAGGACACTGGTTAGGGATGGGCGAATGTGTTTATATTCAAATTTGAATGTTAGAACGAATGTTATTGTAGAAATTCTACTTACATAATCAAATGTTGATAAGAACGAATATTCCTAAAAATTCTATTATCGAATGTTATTTACAGTTTTTGAATGTGACATTTGAATTTGAATGTAACATTTGAATTCTAATGTAACATTCAAATTCAAATATTACATTTATATAACACAGTTGTAGACTAGAAATACTATTTTGAATTCGAATGTGACATTAGAATATTACATTTATACAACACAGTTGTAGACTAGAAATACTATTTTGAATTTGAATGTGACATTTGAATTTGAATGTGACATTAGAATATTACATTTATAAAACACAGTATTAGACTAGAAATACTATTTCGAATTCTAATGTTAAATTAGAATTTGAAGGTCACATTCAAATTCGAATGTCACATTCAAATTCGAATATTACATTTCGAAATTGAATGTGATATAAAATACATAGAACATAAACATTCTATTATTCGAACGAATATTTTCAAATGTTATTGAAAAATTAGAAAACGAAAATTTTAAAATAGAGTGTTAGAATGTTATATAAACATCCAAAATTTGATTCGAACGAACGAATGTATAAAAATTAGTTTTAAATTTTGAATTTTTAGAAACATTCGCCCCTTCCCTAACACTGGTATTGTAAAACCATATTACAACTTTACTCTTCTATCAGACCTTTCCAGTGCATTAGCATTTGTCTATAAACACAATATTTTATATAACCTCTTCTGTGACTTTTAAGACGCCTAAACTGTGTTGTACTACATGTAGATATATTTCATATGTACTGGGTTTGGAGATATATACATTGTTTCTTTGTGCGCCATAACTATAAGTTTAGCAAGTGATACGATTGGTGTTCTTATTTTATTCTTTTGCATTTTTATGTGTAAATAATTATTGTAATGCGCAAAGTAAATTGCAGACATCAAATTCTAAGTATTTATTTCTGTTTTTACAGGAGCAGTTTGAGTTTGCCTTGACAACAGTGGCAGAAGAAGTAAACGCAATACTAAAAGCCCTTCCGCAATAAGTGTTTCACCTCAAGAAGAATTCCAAATGTCTAATCCCCTTTTCCTATCAGTCTCTGTAAATGTTCTTGGAAATTGTGACCTGCTGTGTATCATGTATTGTATAGATACTTGGGCCAAATAACCCCATAACTGTGGGTAGATTTATCCGCTCGCAGTCATGATGTGCAAGCATATTGATGGGGTGTAAAAATGTATTCAGCCTTTCTAGACAACCGTTAGTGTTTTAGTTCTTGTTATTATCTTATGCAAATTAAGCAAAGAATCATAATCATCTAATTATTCTCAGGTTCCTTCGAGAATGATATACTCCTTTCCCCTAATATTAAAGAAAGTATTTGCATCACTAATTGTCTGAGATAATCACAGTACATTCTGAATACTGACTGAGGAGCAAATGTTGTTTTAGTGGATGTGATACTACGTACGAGTATGAAATGAAGTATTTAGAAGAGCTGTGTTGTAGCTACTAAAATAATATGCCGACCATTTTCAAATTAGCTATTTTGATTTGTAAATTGGTCCTGTTTTATGAAACAGTGTTGGAGAATATTTATTTAATAAAATAAAAAATGTATCTTTCCTTAAAAATTTCTAAAGAAGTATTATCCATTCTAAATTACAGCGTTTATGGCTTAATTACTTACATTTAATGTGATATAGCTATTATATTCATACCACTGGGCTTTTATAATTATAAACAATTACAGAACTATTTCCTGTTGATTATATAAATAATAGAAAGATAGATATAGGTAAGCAAAGTTTGTCTATATCATGGCTATATATTGTTTAGACTTATTCAGTCTAACTGCATACAAATTGTATTAAAGGCAATATCAAATGTGTATTTCAAGCATTTTTGTTTCCTAAGTTGCGCTTTGACTTTAATGAAACCTTATTTCTCCACTAATATAACCAAACAAAAATATTGATCTACACAAATCCCCATAGAAAATCATTAAATAAGTCATTTTAAATGATAAGAACATAATTAGACGTTTGAAACACACAATTTAATATTTAAAAGTAAAATACAGCAAATACCGGTATTTTCCAACATGTATCATTTTACATTTTAAAAATAACAGATTGTATCCTGGAAATGCAGATAAATCCTTTTTTTTATAACAATACAGGAATAGGGTTTTTTTTCTCTTTGAGCATAAAAGTTATTGGGGAGCTTAACTTTTCAGCCTTAAACGTTCCTTTTGTAGAACTAGAACTATTTTTATTTTCATTCTGGTCATAGTAATAATAGCCACACAGCAATTAAATTGGCAGCAGCCAGCAGAGGGAAAATCTACGCAATGTGTTGGGTACTCTTTGTCTGCCAAGTAGTTAATGCTGAACACAGAAGCAAATCTGTGGAGGTTTCTTCGATCTTACAATCTGGATTGATAGTGTGTCAAAATATGCAGAGTTCAAGCTAAATATAATTACCTTGTTTCTGCCAAAAGGCATGTTGATTAGCTGGTGAAGACGTCTAAAGTGGTCTCTAACTGATGAAATTAAATGTACACTGGACTTTTATAAACCTATAAAACTGTTTTGTGGATCATCAAAAAAAGTAAAATACACCTAAATTTCACCGTAGTACATTAAAATAAACACGTTTTCACAAATATAATAAAGCATAAAACAAATGTAAAGATTAAACAAGTGAATCAATATTTAAAGCTAAAATAAAGTAAATAATTTTGACATGCACAAATATTACATTATAAAATAAAAGATTTTATGCTGATAATGCAGATAAATGCCTGTTAAATTTTGGTAACTGATGAGATACAAAATTATCTTTGTTTTCCAAATGTAGTGACATCAGACAGGAACAAATTTGACACATTAGTACATGCTTTACCTAAATTAAATAATTGCTGAAATTTAAAATACATATTTCCGTTTTTTCTATATGCATAATAAAATATTCAAAGGGATTTAGCATAAATAATTAGAAAAAGCTTAATTAAGGTGAGGAATGTTATAATGTGATCATAATACAGATGTTAAAAAATGTACCCCAAAGTGTTGTGTAGAAAAATGCTAGTGATAAGAACCCTATCTGAACCCATATTATTTGTTTTGCATTGCAAGTCTCTGGAAATAAGGAGGTTAAATATTTGTGTTATTCTAAGAGTGTTTCACTGTTCTATTCAAAGTAGGAGGTTGAAATTTCATTATAAATAGCATCATGAATTTATAGAACTTTGTATTCACTGCTATTTTGTTGTTTGTACAATCACTGGAAATCAGTTGTGGTTAATTCCTTTGTATTTTAATATGTTTCTATTTTTTCTGATTTGCTTTTTATGTATTATTACAGTTTTTTTATAATTGATTAACAGTAGGGGAAATTCACCTTATCAAGCTATTTAACTAGGGAGAACATCAATATTGTTATTGTGAATAGGTAACCAGGATGCACAGTCCAATAAATTCCAGGTACTTATTGTTCCTAGTGGTTTTTAAAATAATATAATAATTTACCTAGTGGTACACCAGCAACAATTATTTCAAAATGTATTTGTGCATGCTCTTTGTAATCTGTCATATCTCACTTGCTTTAATAATGTACCGTTGTGTCTTCTCTACTTTCCTATACTCTCAAATAATTTTAGAATCTTTCTATGTATATAATAAAAAATATACAAAGTATTTTGTTCTACCTCTGTAAAAAAAAAAAAAAAAATCATTTGTGAATAAAGTCACATTGTCTGTGAAGTATTGTGAATACTGCAATATGGTGTTTTGTTTTACTTATTTCCTCTTTTCAAAACATATGGCATGAAGTCTATGGTGTGCTATCTCCCTGCAGGTCTATAGAGTCTTATTTAAAGGGTAAAAAACATGTCTGAACTAAAGAATTAAGTGAATCAAGTATCAATGATACAATTATACTATATACCAAAACAGATCCGTACTGTAGCTTCTGAGTGATTTCCACTTTGGTTTCTGATATATTTTTCCTGTCTCTCTTTTCTCTTTTCAACTACTGTTTTGGGATTCTATAAATATGGAATCAGAAAAATTATAAATGTTATTAAGTAAAAGGTTAACTTTCATTAAATGCAAACATACTTGCTCAGAAGAGAACAGAGGAATGTGTAAACCCACACAGAATGTCTGCCCTGTTTTATTTCAAATTATTGAATGATTTGTGTTGTTTATTTTTATATTGGCACAATAATGTCTAGAAGACCATTTGAAAATGGGAAACAAACCTCTTTTCAATGAGAATTCTCATGAGCATGACTTTACTGTTCTTAGCAAAATGCACTGTTTCAATATTACACACTCATTTTCTTAAACTAAAATTTGTGTCAAAGTAGTTACATACTGAAATTGTAATATCAACCATATGGCGTTTAGGGCTAGATTACAAGTGGATCGCTAATTTATTGTGCACCCGTAAATGGGCAAATTTGCTAATTTAACGTGCACCCGTAAATGGGCCACGTTAAATAACTAGCCATTACGAGTGGCTGGTTAATGCTACTGCAAGCTCAGATTTCTGGTCAATGAAGAAAATGTCCCCCAATTCCCCCCAAAATAAAATGCACAGTTAATTTTTAAAAAGAAAAAATGAGTATCTTTGTTTTTTATAAATAACCGCACAAAGCAGTTAAAAAGAGGTTAAAGTAAGGGAAGGTGGGGTGTTAGAAAATAAAACGACACTGAAAAGTGCCTCTACATTGCGGTCTATGGGGACTGCGATATCACTGTAAAATATATATGTATATACTTACACATATAAACACATAAATATATATGTATATATTCATATACATATATATTTTAAATTTGCTGCCCAACATTCTGAGACTTACCCCCTGTGCTGCACTAGGTTCTGTGCCATGTCTATCGGCATCCGAAAGAGGCTCCCATTGGAGCCTATGGAAGCACGCTCTTATGAGTGAAACACTTCCATGCAATGCGAACGCGTGGTCACGATTGCATTGCACTCACCTTGTAATACCAGCGCACATTTGTATGCACTGGTATTACTGAGTGGAATGCAAATTTGCGCTCCACTCGTAATCTGGCCCTTAGATGATTACAGTATTTGATATAAAACAGTAACAAATAAATACTTCAGTACTTATGGATAGCCATCTGTACTATTAGAAACTCATAAAAAAGAGTGGACCAGATCCCTCTGGAGCAATTAATTCTCAAAAAACCAAAGAGACAGAATTTGGGGGGGGGGGGGCAGAATTCTCTTTGTTGTACCATATGGCTATCATATCAAACCATTGAAAAAAATCTTCAAGAGACACTGGACATTGTTATCAGAGGATGGGGCATTCGCAGCTACCTTTAGAGACTTCCCCCTATTCTCTTACAAACTGGTGAACTGCTTGTGCAATGCCACCCCCTGCAGATTGGAGGGGTTGTCAATCAACCTGATCATATAGGATCGTGCGGATTGATGTCGCAGCCTCAGTGGCAGCGGACTAGTTAAGGAGAAGCGATCTTAAGACCGCTGCTTCATAACTGCTGTTTCTGGCAAACCTGAAGGCTCGCACGGAAACAGGGGCATTAGGGGCTATTTGGCCCTTGATAAATCGGCCCCTGTAAATCATCTAGATTGGCCAAGGTAACCTGCTCCTTGATATTAGTGTAATAAATACACAAACAGGCATGTTGATACCTAATATTTATTAAATATTGCTAATGCATTCTAAACAAACAATTGTGCCATTGTAACATTGTTACTAAATAAAACTATGAAAAGGTTGTGAATCCTTTAAAATTATCTGGATTTCTGCATTAATTGGTCATAAAAATTTGAACTGATCTTCAGGTAGGTGACACCAATAGAGAGAAACGACCTGCTTAAACAAATAATTCACAATTAGATTTGTTACGTCTTTTTTCAACACACTGAATAAACATTCACAGAGCAGGGTAGAAACAGTATGTAAACTTTTAGGCCAATGATTTTGCTAAAAGCTTATTGGAGTCAGCAATCCAGGAGTACAATCGATGAGAAACGATTGGAGGTAATGATCAGAACTTCCCTATAAAAACACATTAACACTTTTTATATTTGCTAAGAAGCATTGCCTAATGTGTACCATGCACCATGCAAAAGTGATCTCAGAAGACATGAGATTAAGATTTGTCGCTGGGAAGGGTTACAAAGGTTCTCTAAAAGCCTTTATGTTCAGCAATCAACAGTAAGATAAATTGTCTATAAATAGAGGAAGTTCAGCAATGCTGCCATTTACTGAAGGAGTAGGTGTCCTGGTCAATGAAGGCAACAGTCAAGAAAAGTCCTACTGTCAGCTAAAGAGTGACTTGCAGAAATCTCTGAAACATGCTAACATTGATGAGTCTCCAAGGAGACCACAGAAGAAGTTTCTGATGCCCAAGATGCTGCACATCAAAGGAGCTCTTTGATGTTCCACAGTGCTGCAAAGTAGAATGGAGGGGGCTTCATTATTATTAGTTATTTGTAGAGCGCCAAAAGATTCCACAGCGTTATAAGAATAGAAAAGAGTTGCAAAGGTAGAATTTATAGGAGACAAATTCATAGAGGGCCCTACCAAGAGTTGTACTGTGGTAAATCACCTCTCATGAATGTGATCTACAAAACAGCTGGTCTTGTAGACTTATATCATTGTTCAGGGCTGCTTTTCTGCCTCAGGGCCTGGAAAGCTTGCTATCACTGATGGAGAATTAAATACCCACGTTTATAAAGACATTTTGCAGAAGACTGTAAGACCCATGTCCACTGAAGCTCAACATAAATAAGCTGTTGCAACAGGAAAACTACCTAAAGCATAAGAGTAAATTTATAACAGAATGGCTTCAACAGAAGAAAACACAACTTCTGGAGGAGTTCAGTCTGGACCTTAGCCATATTGAGGTGTTGTGGTATGACCTCAAGAGAGACATCCCTAGAAAATTACTGAGCTTAAACAGTTTTGTAAAGAGGAATAGGCTAAAATTCCTTCTGATTGTTGTGCAGGTGTGATCCTCAAATACATGAAATGTTTGGTTCACATTATTGCTGTCAAAGGAAGGTAAATCAGTTAATAAACTCAACAGTTCACATACTTTTTCCACCCAATATTTTGAATGTGTACATCTTGTGTTCAATATACACATAAAATACATGAAATTGTTTCATAATTGTATGTATTTGTGTATGCAGACTGTGCTGTCTATAGTTGTGACGTGGTTGAATATTAAAAGAATAATAGGCAGACCTAAAATGATTGTAGAATGAGACTATACATAACACAATAATACTTAATAGAATTCATGCCAATTTACAGCCATTGGTTTCTCTCAGTTTCTTCAAATATTACCATTTTTATTCTAGGGCTAAAAATTAGACTTGCATGCTTATGGGACTAATTATTATGAGCATGTTTCTTTTATAATTAGGTTGCATTTGAATATGCATAATATTTGTTGACAAGTTTTTTTTTATTTTTTATATTTTAATGATTCATCTATGGTCAGGTATCATTCAGTGTGCAACATGGCAGCCCTTGAAATAAATGCATATAAAATTGTGAATAGTTTAAACTATATTCCAAATCTGGGATTTCTTTTTTAACGCCTTAAATACGGGGCTTACGTTTTTAATGCTCTCGCCGCCAGCTGCAAGATCACGCTATTATAGGATGCCTGCGTGAAAGAGGTTGTAATAGACAGTCTTGCTGCTGCCAGTGAAACCCTTCTCAACAGTAGAAAATCTTTCATATGTTATTGTTTCAGGAACTAATGATCAACTAAAATGAATAATTATTTGATCGTGATGTGAATCTGAGGTTCAACTCTTCTGAAGCTCCCCGATCATTTGTTTCAGAGCACAGGTGCAAACCCATTGAATTTTCATATGCAGTTGTATCTAGTTTTACCTGTGAATGTAAACATTAACCTGAAAAAATACTCAACAATTAACATCCTTCATATCCACCATCTTCCATAATATCTGCTGATAGTGACTATGCACAAGCAATTTATTACTGTCACTCTTAGTGACTTCTATTAGATCACATCCATCCATTTATTAGGCTAGTTTATCTATTCCCCCTTTTGTTTTTACAGTAGATTTATATGTATTAAAAATATGCTTAATATACTTAAAGGGATATGAAACACAAACATTTTCTTTTGTGATTCAGACAGAGCATACATTTTTAAAAATGTTTCCAATTTACTTTTATTATCAAATTTTCTTAGTTCCCATGGTATTCTTTGTTGAATAAATACCTTGGTAGGTGTCTGTTCCTTCATGGCAGGAAAGATTGCTGCCATCTAGTGTTTCAGACACGTGCCTGCTCCATAGCTTGCATCCCTGCTTTTCTCCAAAGATACCAAGAGAACTAACAGCTAGATACACGCTGGTATTACAGGTGTTGTAGGTATAGCTGTACCTTTTTGGCCGTCACGCAACGTAACTACCGCACCTTTCAAAAAGTCCTTTTTTCAATGGGACTTCCACAGCGCCGGTATTATGAGTTTGCCTGTCTGGCCAAAAAGTGAGCGGTACAGCCTATAACTACAAGATCTGTACCGCCACCTGAAAGTCAGTAGTTATGAGTTTACGTTACAAAGCTGTAGCATAAAACTCATAACTAAAGTGTTACAAAGTACACTAACGCCCATAAACTACCTATTAACCCCTAAACCGAGGCCCTCCCGCATCGCAAACGCTAAAATAAAATTAGTAACCCCTAATCTGCCGCTCCGGACATCACCCCCAATATAATAAACATATTAACCCCTAAACCGCCGTATTCCCGCATCACAAACACTAGTTAAATATTATTAACCCCTAATTTGCAGGGCATTGCCCCAAAGAAATCCGCACTTTTACCTGGCAAATAAAAATACAACAACCCCCCAACAGTAAAACCCACCACCCACACAACCAACCCCCCCAAATAAAAACCTACCTAAACCTAACCCTAATTCTAACCCTAACATAACCCTAACCCTAACACACACTAACTTTAACCTAATTAAAATAATTCCAAATAAAAATTACAATTAATACCTAAATAATTCCTATTTAAAACTAAATACATACCTGTAAAATAAAACCTAAGCTAGCTACAATATAACTAATAGTTACATTGTAACTATCTTAGGTTTTATTTTTATTTCACAGGTAAATTTGTATTTATTTTAACTAGGTTGATTAGTTAGTAAATAGTTATTAACTATTTACTAACTACCTAGTAAAAATAAATACAAATTTACCTGTGAAATAAAACCTTGCCTGTCTTACAGTTAAACCTAACATTACACTAAAATTAAATAAATTACATTAATGAAATACAATTAACTAAATCACACAAAAAAACACTAAGTTACACAAAATAAAAAAGAAATGATCAAATATTTAAACTAATTACACCTAATCTAATAGCCCTATCAAAATAAAAAAGCCCCCCCCACAAAATAATAAAACCCCTAGCCTAAACTAAACTGCCAATAGCCCTTAAAAGGGCTTTTGCAGGGCATTGCCACAAAGAAATCAGCACTTTTACCTGGCAAATAAAAATACAACAACCCCCCAACAGTAAAACCCACCACCCACACAACCAACCCCCCCAAATAAAAACTTACCTAAAAAAACCTAAGCCCTGAAAAGGACATTTGGATGGGCATTGCCCTTAAAAGGGCGTTCAGCTCTTTTACATTGCCAAAACCCTAAGCTAAAAATAAAACCCACTCAATAAACCCTTATTAAAACCTAACACTAACCCCCGAAGATCCACTTACAGTTTTGGAAGACAGGACATCCATCCTCATCCATCTGGGAGAAGTCTTTACCCAAGCGACAAAAAGTTCTCAACGAAGCCGGGAGAAGTCTTCATTCAAGCAGCAAGAAGTCATCCTCCAGGTGGGCAGAAGTCTTCATCCAGACGGCATCTTCTATCTTCATCCTTCCGTTGCGGAGTGTCTCCATCTTCAAGACATCCAGCGCGGATCATCCTCTTCATACAATTCAAGCCGTACACTGAAGGTTCCTTTTAAGGGATGTCATCCAAGATGGCGTCCCTTGAATTCCAATTGAATGATATAATTCTATCAGCTAATCGGAATTAAAGGGAAAAAATCCTATTGGCTGATCCAATCAGCCAATAGGATTGAGCTTTAATCCTATTGGCTGATCCAATCAGCCAATAGGATTGAGCTCACATTCTATTGGCTTATTGGAATTGTATCAGTCAATCAGAATTCAAGGTACGCCATCTTGGATGACGTCCTTTAAAGGGAACCTTCAGTGTACGGCTGGGACCGTGTGAAGAGCATGCTCCGTGCTGGATGTCTTAAAGATGGAGCCGCTCCGTGCCGGAAGGATGAAGATAGAAGATGCCGTCTGGATGAAGACTTCTGCCCGTCTGGAGGATGATTTCTTGCCGCTTGGATGAAGACTTCTCCCAGCTTCAATGAGGACTTCTTGCCACTTGGATGAAGACTTCTCCCGGCTGGATGAGGATGGATGTCCGGTCTTCTAAAACTATAAGTGGATCTTCGGGGGTTAGTGTTAGAATTTTTTAAGGGTGTATTGGGTGGGTTTTATTTTTAGATTAGGGGTTTGGGCTGCAATAGAGCTAAAATGCCCTTTTAAGAGTAATTTCCATTCAAATGCCCTTTTCAGGGCAATGGGGAGCTTAGGTTTTTTTAGTTTTTATTTGGGGAGTTGGTTTTGTGGGTGGTGGGTTGTACTGTTGTGGTGGTTGTTTGTATTTTTTTTTTGGCAGGTTAAAGAGCTGATTTATTTGGGGCAATGCCCTGGAAAAGGCCCTTTTAAGAGCTATTGGTAGTTTAGGCTAGGGTTTTTTTTTTTATTTTGGGTGGACTTTTTTATTTTGATAGGGCTATTAGATTAGGTGTAATTAGTTAAAAGATCTTGTAATTTGTTTTTTATTTTCTGTAATTTAGTGTTTTTTTGTTGTAATTTAGCTAATTGTATTGAATTTAGTTCATTGTATTTAATTTAGGGAATTTATTTAACTGTAGGGTTAGGTTAGGTGTTAGTGTAAGACAGGTTAGGTTTTATTTTACAGGTCAATTTGTATTTATTTTAGCTAGGTTGTTATTAAATAGTTAATAACTATTTAGTAACTATTCTACCTAGTTAAAATAAATACAAACTTGCCTGTAAAATAAACATAAACCCTAAGCTAGATACAATGTAACTTTTAGTTATATTGTAGCTAGCTTAGGGTTTATTTTACAGGTAAGTATTTAGTTTTAAATAGGAATTATTTAGTTATTAATAGTAGGTTTTCTTTAGATTTATTTTAATTATATTTAAGTTAGGGGGTGTTAGGGTTAGACTTGGGTTTAGGGGTTAATAAATTTAGTATAGTGGCGGCGACGTTGGGGGTGGCAGATTAGGGGTTAATAAATGAAGGTAGGTGGCGGCGATGTTAGGGGCAGGAGATTAGGGGTTAATAATATTTAACTAGTGTTTGCTATGCGGGAGTGCAGCGGTTTAGGGGTTAATATGTTTATTCTAGTGGCGGCGATGTCCGGAGCGGCAGATAAGGGGTTAATATTTTTATTATAGTGTTTCCGACGCGGGAGGGCCTCGGTTTAGGGGTTAATAGGTAGTTTTTGGGTGTTAGTATACTTTTTAACACTTTAGTTGTAGCGTTGTAGTGTAAAACTCATAACTACTGACTTTAGAATGCTTTACAAATCTTGACGGTATAGGGTGTACTGCTCAAATTTTTGGCCTCCCAGGACAAGCTTGTAATACCAGCGCTATGGAAGTCCCATTTAAAATAGACTATACTCAAATTGCGTAAGTTGATTTGCAGTAAGGCCAAAAAAGTGTGCGGTGCCCCTAAATCTGCAAGACTCGTAATACCAGCGGTAGTAAAAATGCAGCGTTATGAGCCTTAATGCTGCTTTTTTACTCATAACGCAAGACTCGTAATCTAGCCGATATATTTTATGGAACTTGTAATTCGAGTGCAACCAAACAAGTGCAAAAAACTTAACTCCAACAGGGTTTTTTACACCACCACTGGTAATCTAACCCTTAGCTTTTTTACTTCTTAAAAGAGTATAGGCAAGAGCAATATTTTACACAAACACAAGAGATGTTTAATGACCCTTTAAGAGTAATTTATTAAAACTATACATATTTTACTTATAAATATACTACATGACCAATATGGGAAAGAATCAAATGTTAAGCACATAATATTTATTTTGTGCAATATTCCTATACATTTTTATGAGATTGAAACAATTATTGTATTATAGCTATATGTGGACAGTTTCAACAGAATTCTATACTTATTTAAGCTTTATAATTAGGAACAGTATAAGTACTTTGCCCTATCATGAACTTGTGTGTTAACAAATGGAAGCTAAATCAACATTTTCAACTTGATTTTCTTTTATTTCCTGCACAATATAGATTATTTTATGAAAATCAATTCTTGCCTGGATGGTTTGTTCAGACTATGCTGGAAAAATAAAACTGCATTGTTCCTATTCTTTAAAAGCTGTTGATTTTTTGAGTTGGGTTTTCACTAAAATGTATTGATTTATTCAGCTTATTGTGCGATGAGAACAAAAGCTAAGATTACAGCATCTGTGTTTAGCTGTTAAAAAAATGTCGGAATTCTTTCTTCATTATATTTTACCACCTTGTCATGTTAATGTATTTCATAATTAGACAAATATACATAGAATATACTGGTACATAGTGTGAAATGAAATTTTATTTATTGCTTTTTGATACTGATTATATACTGCAGGATTTCTGTCACTTCAATTGTGTTCTTAAGATGATGTGACTTATGAAATACACAAAGTATCAATGGATTTATATGATAACATGCAAAATACAGTTCAGCAGCACACAACAGGTTTCTTTATCCCATACCAATTCTAAAAGAGATCATCGTACTTCTAATATTTACTGTGAAATGAAACTCTATTTGTAGGAAACTTAATTTGATTTATGGGAAATAGGGAAGGATAATTTGTTTTACCTTATATGAAGTAAATATCAGTAAAGAAGTATTTACGTATGAGATCATCCCAATTCTAGGCTGATGGAGAGGAAGGTGATAGCCCCTATTACAGAACCGTACAAGGACCAGACTGGTACTGCTGCATTCTTTGGTTCCAAGCAGGCTGAAGGTACACACCCTTAGGAAAGGATTGGTAAATGTTTCTACTGTATCAAGTGAAGAAATAGGATTTGTTGCATATATGTAAGGGATAGAAAAGTTTCATGATTCCACAAACAAATAATTAATCAAGTAGTTAAATCATAAGTTCATACTTAAACTATATTTCATTCAATATAAATCAATCAAATTGTTATTTTTATTCTAGTCTACCTATGTCCTCAGATGCTTGGCAAGAATTTAGGCCTGTTTACCTTTCTGCTCTGAGCACTTTAACATAATAATATAGTAACATAGTAATATAGTAACATAGTAATATAGTAACATAGTAAATGGGGTTTAAAAAAGACAAGTCCATCAAGTTCAACCTATACAAATCTAATATACTTACAAAAAAGCTCCAGTTGATCTTAAGTTAATCCCATTAAAATCCCTTCTTTAGCCTTAAAAGATGCTTAGTGCGATGCATTTTAATTAGATTCTAAGGACTATTTTTCTTTTTAGCAATATAACTACATTAACAGAAACATTTTTTTTATCAGGTCTAATACATATTTCTTTAGTATAAGTTTTTATACAATTTGCAGGGAAGCAGCTATGTCATGGTTTGCTTAAAGACTATAATTTCTATAGCCTTCCCAAACTGAAGAAAATTGAGCTTGTTGATACGTCTCAGGAGTGTCCTCCAGTAATGTTGGTGTATTTATCAGCAGCAATTGCCCCAACGTGTTACGTATTGTAATTACGAATATTAATAATTAATAGCAGTATAAAACTATTGTCAGCGATGTCTCCAATTAATATAGCAGAATTTTTGTCAATACACTCCAGTAAGATGTTAAATCTCTATAGTGTACTCCAAAATAAAACATCTATAAATTTGACAATATTATTATTAAAAATTAATATTTAATCTCAATATAAAATATTCCTAAATTCTGATAAGTTAATTTTTTATATACACATTGATAATATTTATGTAGTAACAGAATATCACCTATGACCAGTTATATCTATCAATTGATCAATACAATATTAGAACATAAAGCAGGCTATAGAGATATTTAGATTAAATTATTATTCAGTAGATATTGTCTATTATCCCATGAATGGATGAAATATTTCTATAAATTAACCTTAACTCAAAATAAATTGCTTATTAAATATCACAAAGGAATTATACTAGAACAATTTATAAATAGCCAGAAAGTTTAACCAATTACATATATATAGCTTATTTAACAACGCTTGTACTCACTAGACTTGTGCGCATTTGAAAAATTTGGTTCGCTTCGTTTCGCTTCTGGCCGTAAAAAAAAATTTGGTTCAAGACATTCATAATAATTTGTTATGTGTCGGTAATTAAGTTTCGGAATGTATTTGTGTCATTCGGAATTTTAAATTCAGATGCATTCGAAACCGTTACTGAATTATTATTAATGTCGGACCAAATCTTTATTATGGTCTGAATCGTTTTTTCTAACTAATGTTCCGGCGATTGCCAAAACAAAATTATGTTAAACTGCCACCACCACCCAAGCTGCCACTACCTAAACCTATTAACCCCTAAACCGCAGCCTCCCACATCGCCGACACTAACTAAATAGCTAAATAAAGTTATTAAGTTACCCTAACTAAATGTATTAACCCTTAAACCACAGTTCCCCGACACTAACTAAACCTATTAACCCCTAAACCGCACCTGCCCACGTCGCCAACACTAACTAAACCTATAAATTAACCCCTAAACCGCCAGCCCCCACATTGCAACAACCTAAATTAAACTATATTAAACTATATTAAACCCTAAACCTAACTAACCCTAACCCTAAACCTAACCCTAAACCTAACACCCCCTAACTTTAACATAATTTAAATTGACCTACATTAAAGTTTAAATTATTAACTAAATAATACCTTTTTAAATCTAAATACAAAGTAACTTACCTGTGAAATAAAACCTAAGTTTAGGTTTTATTTTTATTTCACAGGTAAGTTTGTATTTATTTTAACTAGGTAGACTAGTTAGTAAAAATAACTATTAACTATTTACTAACTACCTAAAAATAAAACCTAAGCTGCCTTACACTAAAAGCTACCATTACAAAAAATAAAAACTCTAAAAATTAAAAAAAATAACAAATGAAATTATCCAAAACAATAAAAATTATTTCTATTCTAAACCCCTTTTTTAAAAAAAAAAAAACCACCCCAAAATAAAAGAAATCGCTAGTCTATAATAAACTACCAAGGGCCCTTAAAAGGCATTGCCCTAAAGTTAACAGCTCTTTTGCTAAAAAAGGAAAACACAAAGACCCACTAACATTACAAACCCCCAAAATAATTCAGCTCTTGTACTGCCCTTAAAAGGGCATTCAGCTCTTTTAAGAGTGCCCACCCTAATAAAAAAAAAACATTACACAAAATAACAAATGAATTATCAAAAATAATACAAATATTCCTATTCTAATACCCATTTAAAAAAAACACCCCAAAATAAAAAACCTAATCTATTATAAACTACCAATAGCCTTTAAAAGGGCCTTTTGTAGGGCATTGCCTTAAGTTAAACAGCTCTTTTGCTCACAAATAAATACAAAGACCCACTAACATTACAAACCCCACCCCCCCAAACCCACAAAATTTAAGAGTGCCCACCCTAACAGTGGCGGTTCTAGACAAATTTTACTGGGGGGCCAAGGTGGGACCAGTGTTTAATCAGGGGGGCACATAAAAAATGGAAACAAATGATATATATATATATATATATATATATATATGTGTGTGTGTATAAATGTATATATATTTAGAATTTGTGTGTGTATATATATATATATATATATATATATATATACATACACACACATATATATACACACATCCATTCACACACACACACATATATATATATATATACATATACACATATACATACACACACACCATACATACACATATATATATACACACACACATCCATACACATATATACACACATACATACACACACACACACATATATATATATATATATACACAAATACATACACACACATATACACACATACATACACACACACATAGAAGCATACATATATACATACATACATACATACATACACACTGAGTAGAAAAAAATAAAATAAAAAAAGAAGACTATGCACTTAACTAGTGCTACATAGTTCAGATAGCACATTTAATGAAAATGGTTTCAAATAATTATTTACATACATTAGAAAAATAAGGAAAACACTCCAGCAGTCATTATAGAGTAGTGGAGGTGAGGGGCTAGAGAGAACGTCTGCAAAACCAACCAGTGACACTACTGGAACGCTTGTCTGCAGACTGCAGCTGTAAGACGCCCCGCTCCCACAACAACCAGGGAACTGTAGCACATCTCTGAAAGGGGAGGGGGCATAAGTTTTACTTTACTTTGTTAACCCCACGCTTTGACTAGACAGTGTTTCAAGGACAGGGAAGCAGATAAATAGCCTTGATCTTGTCTGGTATTTTTCAGTCAGCTCAGTGGCCAGCTCAGGGGTGAGGGCACAGGGGGGCAGGGACATATTTAGTTATATTTTAATTATGTTAAAGTTAGGGGGTGTTAGGTTTAGGGTTAGGGTTAGGTTTAAAGTTAGGGGGTGTTAGGTTTAGGGGTTAATATAGTTTAATTTAGGTTGTTGCGATATGGGGGCCGACAGCTTAGGGGTCAATAGGATTAGTTAGTATTGGCGATTTTTGGGAACGGCGGTTTAGGGGTTAATAGGTTTATTAGTGTTGGAGAGTTGGGGGTGCGGTTTAGGGGTTAATAGCTTTATTTAGTGGCGGTGATGTGGGGGGTTGCAGTTAGGGGTAAAAGTTTAGTTCGTGTCGGCGATGTTTCGGAACAGTGGTTTAGGGGTTAATAGGTTTAGTTAGTGTTGGCGATGTGGGGGGTGCAGTTTAGGGGTTAATAGGTTTAGTTCATGTCGGCGATGTGGGGGGGCAGTTTAGGGGTTAATAGGTTTAGTTCGTGTTGGCAATGTTTCGGAACTGTGGTTTAGGGGTTAATAGGTTTAGTTAGTGTTAGTGATGTCGGGGGGGGAATTTTGGGGGAAATAGATTTAGCTTGTGTCGGCAATGTGGGGGGGGTGCGGTTTAGGGGTTAATAGGTTTAATTTGTGTCGGCGATGTTTCGGGATGGCGGTTTAAGGGTTAATAGGTTTAGTTAGTGTTGGGGAATGGTGGTTTAGGGGTTAAAGGGACAGTCTACGAAAGAATTGTTATTGTTTTAAAAGATAGATAATCCCTTGTTTACTTATACCCTAGTTTTGCATAACCAACACAGTTATATTTATATATTTTTTACCTCTACGATTATCTTGTATCTAAGCCTCTTCAGACTGCCCCTTTATTTCAGTTATTTTGACAGACTTGCAGTTTAGCCAATCAGTGATGGCTCCCAGGTAACTTCACGTGCACGAGCACAGTGTTATCTATATGAAAAACATGAACTAACACCCTCTAGTGGTGAAAAACCTGTTAAAATGCATTCTTAAGAGGCGGCCTTCAAGGTCTAAGAAATTAGCATATGAACCTCCTAGGTTAAGTTTTCAACTAAGAATACCAAGAGAACAAAGAAAAATTGGTGATAAAAATAAATCGGAAAATTGTTTAAAATTACATGCCCTATCTGAATCATGAAAGTTTTTTTTGGACTAGACTGTCCCTTTAATACCTTTAATATAGACTTAGAGTTAGTGTCGGGGAACTGCGGTTTAGGAAGGAACAATGAAAAATTCTGAATATGAAATAATGGAATCCGAAAATTCAGAAACAAATGTATTCATTTTCGGAATTTTTCGGAATTTTCGTGATGTACCGATTCGGAAACTCGGATGCATCCGAATCGTTGAATCGGCTAAAATTCGTTTGAATTCCGAATTTGTCCGAAATGAAACGCACATGTCTAGTACTCACCTATGTTCAAATCTCACAATTAAATCTTAGCATAACTCCCACAATCTAATGGAATTTCCAGGGAAATATAATTCACTATTTTCAACCCAATATAATCTAATATACTTCACTTAAACCCAGAGATTGTTACACAATTATCAATTCAACACAATAGCCAATGTATGTGCAATTCTTAAAGAGACACTGAACCCAAATTTTTTCTTTTGTAATTCAGAAAGAGCATGGAATTTTAAGCAACTTTCTAATTTGCTCCTATTATCAATTTTTCTTCATTCTCTTGCTATCTTTATTTGAATAATAAGGCATCTAAGCTTTTTTTGGTTTCAGTACTTTGGACAGCACTTTTATATTGGTGGATGAATTTATCCACCAATCAGCAAGGACAACCCAGGTTGTTCAACAAAATTGGGCCGGCATCTAAACTTACATTTGTGCATTTCAAATAAAGATACCAAGAGAATGAATAAAATTTGATAATAGGAGTAAATTAGAAAGTTGCTTAAAATGTCATGCTCAATCTGAATCACGAAAGAAAAAATTTGTGTACAGTGTCCCTTTAAGAGAGTTCACAGTAAATAAAAATAATTTTTTCAATATGGAATACAAAACCTTTCCTCTCAACAGTAAATTGCTTGATGCTAGATATGATTATTTATAGACTACACAGGTCTCTAAAATGTAAATTATAACTATCACAGCTACAATTTAGCTACAGCTATAGAATACCTTTGATTTAAAACATTAAAAATATAAAACAACTGCTAATACATTACCAGTAACCAATATGAGAGTTTAGCTTTTTCAATCAGAGTTTTCCAAAGTCATACGTGAAGGTAATTTTGCAAACAGGGTATCACAAACACAGAGGTATTTCTCTATTTTCAACAGAGAGCTATTCCAAAACATGCCCCAAACCAAAGTATGTTTTTTATGTCTCTCCCCTTCTTTGCATAGTCTTTTTTGTCTCTGACAAATTCCACCTTCATTTCTAAATCACCCAGTGGAAATTCTCTGGGTACGCCCCTTTTAGTCTGAGCTTATCTCTCATTGGCCTTTGGAAATGCATATGGTAATTTTAATGCCCCTGAAAATTTAAAATAACCTTTGGTTGCAATTCTCGTATTGAACACCGGGGGGACAATATGCAACGGAATGTAGTTTCATTAGCAAATACTACTACAGAAAAATATATTTTCTTAAATGTTTATGCAATATATTTATTATCTCCTAGTATTAATAAACTATCTGTTCAGAATATGGCCCATTTAATATAACTGAGCGTGTATTTTTGAGACTTGACATGGGTATACTTAGAATATATATATATATATATATATATATATATATATATATATATATATATATATATATATATATGATATATATGTCCTTCTTATAATATTTTAAAAGCTGTATTTAAAAGTCATATTTCTATGAGTGGACTAGTAGTTATAATTTGAATATAGATATATGTATATTTGACTTTATTTGTATATCAGTTGATAATTAGTTATACTATTATTTGATTTTGATAGAATCATATAATTCCAAATCTAGGTATTATATTGCATTTTTGAGCATCTCTCTATATTCCATACATACGTGCAATAGAATTTTGTTGGAACCAATATCACCATAGATATATACATATATTTAACTTCATTATTATTGACTATATAATATATATATATATTTTATTTGAAGTCATTCCTTAATAAGGTACAGGAATATGGTATCATATCTATGATTATAGTTATAGGACAATCTATCTAGTATGTATTTATTTAAAAATCTAATTTTCACACCAAATTCTGAAAAACAAAAACAAATGTTGTTTTATTCTGACACCGTTAAACATTTTAAATTCACCAATACAGCTACCCACTCTATACAGCAGACACTTTTCTAATATATATTACGTTTTAAGATTTATATTCTTATATAGATTCTAGCTTACACAGGGTTAAATATACTTTCTCAAAATTCTCCTGCTATTTTCCATAGAGACATAAGTCTGAGCTTCGTGTATTTGAACTCAGCATAGGTAGGGTAATTAACACTTTGATGATAAAGGCCATATTCCCTGAGAATTTTTGTATATTCAAATATCAGTTCAGACTTGGGGGTCAATTTATCAAGCTCCGTAAGACTTACCGGAAACAGAAGTAATGAAGCAGTGGTCTAAAGACCGCTGCTCCATAACCTGTCCGCCTGCTCTGAAGTGGCGGACAGAAATCAACCCGATCGAATACGATTGGGTTGATTGACACCCCCTGCTAGTGGCCGATTGGCCGCAAATCTACAGGGGGCGGCATTGCACCAGCAGTTCACAAGAATTGCTGGTGCAATGATAATTGCCGACAGCGTATGCTGTTAGCATTTATCAATGTGCAGCGGACATGATATGCTACATCATATCATGTCCGCTCGCACATTAATAAATTGACCCCTGAATGTCTGTTGTCTACAGGTGGCATCCTGCATTAGGTAAGTGTCAGGGCAATTATTTTAATTGCGTTATGTAGAAAAACATCAAAGTGCAGTCTGTATATTGAGTGTTCAAGATAGAATGAGATCCCACTGAAAAATCTTCTACAAATTGTTAGTCATCTAGGGCTTGATTCTATAAATCTCTCTGTGCTTGTGAGATTATATAAGATATCTCTCCACTACTATGAAGCTCTTGTATTAATTGTATAAATACAGTTTATCACAAAATACATAGACAAGGAGAGTTCAACCTTAGAGTAATAGAGGAGAGGAGAGTGATAACACAAATTTTTTAAATCTTTCAACAATTTATTAATCTATTGAGTCGCAAACAAGATATTAATAAATAAGTTATTTAACAATTCTATGCTAAGATATAAAAAGGGGACGTCTCTCCTAAAAAATAAAATAAAAATTGCTCTCATATAACCATATCAAAAAACGAAATACAAATGCTCTAAAAAACTATCTTCTACACCTGTCTTTTGCGGCAAGAGCTGTACCACAAAGTATTCGTCTAAAGACTATATTCTTGCTGCTTTAAACACGTCATTCAGAGGTCATATATATGGTCAATGATAAGGTATTTTAAGAACACTCACTAAAGTACTGACGCCACTGAGCACTTACTTCTAGCACTTCTATGCACTTATCATATTTTTCATCTTTATGAGGTCGTACTATACCACACCTATTAGATACTTGCACTGAATGTTAGACACTTATTTTAGGATTGCTATTCAAGCATTTCATTGCCTCTGCTGATTTGAGACCAGGTATACTATACTTTCGCTCATGGGAGAGATTTTTAGAGCATTTGTATTTCGTTTTTTAATATGGTTATATTAGAGCAATTTTTATGTTATTTTTAAGGGAG
Organism: Bombina bombina; assembly: GCF_027579735.1. Lineage (NCBI taxonomy): Eukaryota > Metazoa > Chordata > Amphibia > Anura > Bombinatoridae > Bombina > Bombina bombina. The sequence continues at coordinate 197,208,630 of NC_069503.1, read as the reverse complement.
ACGTCCCCTTTTTATATCTTAGCATAACATTTTTAAATAACTTGTTTATTAATATCTTGTTTGCGAATCAATAGATTAATAAATTGTTGAAAGACTTAAAAAATTTGTGTTATCACTCTCCAGTCCTCTATTGCTCTAAGGTTGAGCGCTCCTTGTCTATATAGTTAGTGATTTTACTCTTGTTTTTACCTTACCTAAGGAAGGGAAGGTTTAGATAGGAGCCTATAGAGGACATTTCTGAGCGCCTCTAACCCGTTTCTTAAATAAATACAGTTTATTCCTTGAGAACAGTGTTTCTCACAAAGGGGTGCTCCCTGCATTTAAGTATGATATGGTGATGCATACATTATAATAGGATTAACAAAAAAATCGTAAATTAAAAAAATCAGAAAATAAATAAATTAAATATTGAAATACAAATATGCATTATTGTATTGCATTAAAATGGTAACAAATTTGTCCTGCAAAAATGGTATTTTATGACAAAATTAAAATTTATATTGTAGCTGAAATTTCTCCTCTAGGTCTGGCGTAGTCTGTAAACATTTTCCCCTGTGGTTTTTTCTCGCAAAAGGTGTCACGATTGTGTCAAAATATGCAAAACACTTATTACCCTAATGGAAAAACATGTGTACACAAAAATAGAGGTAATTGAAAGATATTATACACTAAAAGCAGAGTATTTGTATTGACTGCAGAATTTCCTCTTTAAAGTGTGCCCCTTGCTCACTAGTAACTTCTCCACAGTGAAGTTCCCCTTTCTATTACATTACTTTCTATTGGAAATACTTTGCAGCTTGCAAGGGGTGCCCCTTTTTTTAAAGAATTCGCCTGCGAGTTTCGGCATGAACCAAGCCCTAATGCGATGAAGTTCCTTCTGTGTGTGATTACTGTGATCTACCTACTTGCTGAATCTGTAATCATTGCTTTGCTTTAGTATACATCATCACCTTAACGACCACCGACGTACCCTGCATAACTTTTTTCTTTGGGTGCAAAATATATAACAAAAATAATTACAAACAATAATTTATCAGTGGCTGTCTATATTGCACACAGTACATGTCTGTACAGTTTACCTCTCATCTAAATGAAACCATATTTGTTTTTGTGGTGGGGCACAGTGGGTACCTGGGAGTTTTCAACAGGCTCTCTACAGCACAATAGTAGTTACGTAGCACATCTTTTCCTTTGGGTGTAAAATATATAACAACAAAAATAATTATAATAATTATTCTCAGTGACTGGCTATATTGCCTATATTGTTACTAGTATACAATCTGTATTACATATATCGTAGTATGGTGTACCCCTTATCTAATCGAAATTATATTTGTTTTTGAGTGTGTAACAAATTTCCAGGCACCCATAGATAAGTTATTCACTGCTCACTGTACATTTAAATTGATCTTTTATGATTTCATTACAGAGTTCTAGGGTTTACAAAAAAGTATTTTTCTCTTTATTGACAACTAAATACAACGCTGTCTAGAAAAATGTGCACACGATAAGCCACTTCCATTAATTTTATGGTCCTAATAATGGAATTACCCTTTTCAAACCATTTTACTTCTGGTTGTAATATTTTTGAATGGATACTCATTTACTCACACGCATTTCATCTTACATCTACTCCTTCATCCAAGTGCTGCTACTTAACTACCTAGTATGCCACCAGTTACCACTTCACAATTTTTAAAGAAGGTATCCATCTTGCTTAAGATATGATGGAAAAAAGCTATGACTTGACCAAAACTGACTGTGTTTTGGTTCAAGTTCTCTGTAATATACCTTAAAAGGTTTTAGAACTGCCACTAACTGACCAATCATGGTTCACTTGTGGGCTCCCAAACCCAATTAATTGAAAGGAAGCCATAACATGAAAGACAGTTTTCTGCTGCTCCAATGTTCCACCATCTCTAAAATCGATTCCCCCCCCTAGTAGTGATGTTGTTTTGCTTAAGACAGTGCTGGAGAAGCCCTTAATTCTCCTGTTCCTGTCTAAGAAGGGGACTGTCTTTAACACTGCTGTGGAAGTGGTCTACAAACCTTCTGCACCGCAGTGTTATGTTTTGTTTTTACCTGAAATGCAGATTAATAATAAGCAAACCAAGGAATAAGCACCATATCATAAGTCTAAAAGAGTTATTTTTGTCAGTGCTGCAGTTAGCCATACTGTAACTTTCAGGAGGTCTAGATGATCAATTAGGCCTTAATTCCAGTAGTCTAAACTAGCTCTGTGTTTGGTAGCATGGGGTTGCTTGCATATTAGGTTAACTCCTCTTTCTCTGGCAATTACTATTTGGACAAACTGGTTTTACCTCTGCTTCCCCCGACTAAGTTTCTGTTTAACCCTTTGTTTGGACTGACTTGGTTTTTGACTTTAGCTTGTTTGACGACTTTTCTCTGAGTCTGTCTGACTTAGATTACCTTAACCCTGGATTCCACTGCTATCAGAAGATCAGCATTTAAGCAACTTATGCAAGTTTATATTCATCTGGATAGCATGTTTAAACTTTTACGAACTTAATTTACAAACGTACTGTCATGGTTTCACCTGACTTCGCTTGTTGTTTGCAGTTTTTTGTTAAGGCTTCCATTTCTCTCACCTGTGTTTTCTCCTTGCCTGAAGCAGAGTGTAACGCTGCTCACTACATCCAGACTCCCTCTGATGGCCAAACCAGAGAACATCATCAGTGAGAGACAGGTTACAGCCTCAGAATGATGATGTCATCACTTACTATTTAAGTGCCTCAGTTCAGTCTACCTTTGCCCTTGATTGGCTCTGACTTTTCTGTGAGTTCCTATGTTCCTGACTCCGTGTATTACCTGGCTTGTTTGACGTCTCTTCTGGTTCCTGATCCTTAGCTTGTTCCTGACTTTGCTGATCTTCGTGTTCCTGAACTAGGCTTGTCTGACTATCTGTTCTGGCTTTGACTCCTGGCTTGTTATTTGGCTTTTGAGCTCGTTATAATTGTTTGTTATTTTTTAATAAAGGTGTGATTAATTTAGCATTTCCCATCTGGTTCCTGGTACCCTGACTTACTGTTACTTTTTAATACTTAAAGGGATATAAACCCCAAAAATGTTCTTTATAATTCAGAGCATACCTTTTTATAAAAAGTTTCAAATTTGCTTCTATTATCAAATTTGCTTTGTTCCCATGATATTCTTTGTTGAAGAGATACCTAGGTAGACATCTGCAGCACTACATGGCTAACATTCTTGCAAAACTGATGCCATACAGTGCTCCAGAAATGGACTGGCTCCTAAGTATACGTCCCTGCTTTTCAAAAAAAAAAAATATACCAAGAAAACAAAGAAAATTTGATAATAAATGAAAACTAGAAAGTTGTTTAAAATTGCATGCTCTTTCTGAATAATTAAAGAAAAATGTTGCATTTCATATCCCATTAATTATTGTTTGTTTTGTAGGAACTGATTAAAGTACCTGATAGAGTTTAGCTACTAAGTTTAGCATCATTATTATTATTATTATCGGTTATTTGTAGAGCTTCAGCAGATTCCGCAGCACTTTAAACATAAGCGGTATACAAGGTAGCAATTATAGGGATCAAATGGGTAGAGGGCCCTGCCTAGAGTCTCACTGTTGCAGTCAGCTCTTGTGAAGGTGATCTGCAAGCAGATGGGCTCTTAGGCTAACATTCTAAGGGGGTTCATGGCAGATAGCAATGGAGGAGAGGAACTGGTATTAGGAACGGTAAGTGTAGGTTGCATGCATCCCTGAACAGAAGAGTCTTTAGCGACAGTTTGAAGCTTTCAAAACTAGGGGACAGTCTTGTGGAGCGAGGCAGAGAGTTCCACAAGATGGGAGCCAGTCTGGAGAAGTCTTGTAAACGGGAATGTGAAGCGGTAACAAGAGAGGATGAGAGTAGGAGGTCGTGAGCAGAGCAAAGAGGACGGGAGGGAGAGAATCTGGAGACAAGGTCTGAGATATAGAGGGGAGCAGTGCAGTTGAGGGCTTTGTATGTCAGAGTGAAAATTTGGTGTTTAATCCTTGAGGCAAGATGAAGCCAGTTAAGGGATTGGCAGAGAGGTGCAGTAGATGAAGAGCGACATATAAGGAAGATGAGCCTGGCAGAGGCATTTATTATGGATTGTAAAGGAGCTAGACCGCAGCTAGGGAGACCAGAGAGGACGAAGTTGCTGTAGTCAAGGCGGGAAAGGATGAGAGAGTGGATTAAAATCTTACTTGTGTCTTGTGTAAGGAAATGTCTAATTTTAGAGATGTTTTTAAGGTAAAAGCGGCAAGATTTAGCCAAGGCCTGAATGTGAGAAGTGAAAGAAAGATCTGAGTCAATTGTGACCCCAAGACATCAGGCATGCGGGGTGGGGGTAATGATGGAGTTGTCGACAGTTATAGAGAGAAGAGGGTGGAGATTTTAGAAGAAGGGGGAAAAATAAGGAGCCCAGTTTTAAGGTAGTGAGAGGAAATACATGAAGAGATGTGAGAAAGACAGTTAGTGACATGGGTTAGCAAGGAAGCAGATAAGATTGGGGCAGAGATGTAGATTGTCGTCGGCATAAAAATGATAGTGAAATCCGTGGGACTTTATTAGGGAACCTAATGATGATGTGTAGATTGAGAAGAGAAGGGGACCAAGCACCGAGCCTTGCGGTACCCCAACACAAACTGGTAACGGGGCAGAGGAAGCCCCAGAGAAGGCTATACTAAAGATACAGTTAGACAGGTAAGAAGAGAACCACAAGAGGGCTGTGTCACAATTGCCAAAGGATTGGAGAGTTTGGAGCAAAAGAGGGTGGTCAACAGTAACAAAGGCTGCAGTTAGATTGAGGAGGATAAGCAGAGAGAAGTGGCCTTTGGATTTTGCTGCAAGTAGGTCATTGGTAACCTTAGTGATTGCTGTCTCTATGGAGTGATGGGGGTGAAATTCAGATTGCAGTGGGTTAAGGAGGGAGTGTAATATAAGGAATGGGATAGGCATGCATGTACTAGCTTTTCAAGAAGATTTGAGGCAAGAGGGAGTAGGTAAATAGGGCGGTAGTTGGATGGGGAGTTTGGATCAAGAGAAGGTTTTTTGAGGATAGGTGTGACCAGTGCATGTTTTAGAGATGAGGGAAATGTACCAGTGCTGAGGGAGAGGTTGAAGATGTTTGTGAGTATAGTGGTAAGGGTAGAAGAGAGGGAAGGGAGTAGCTGTGAGGGAATGGGATTGAGAGGACAGGTAGTGATGTGAGAGCATAGTATAAGTGCAGAGACGTCTACCTCAATAACAGGGGAGAAAGAGCTAAGTATATAACTATGTGGGTTTTGGTTAATTGCAAGCTTTTGAGGGGGTGAGAAGCTGGAAGCATGTTTAGAGATGATTTAGTTTCTGATGGAATCAATTTTGTTATTGAAGTGGCTGGCAAAATCATGAGCTGACAGAGAAGTTGTATTAGTCGGTGGGGGTGGGTGGAGAAGAGTGTTGACAGTGGAGAACAGACATTTTGGGTTTGAAGAAAGAGTGGAGATAAGAGTATAGAAGTAGTTATAAATATTAAGGGCAGACTAGTAGGAGTTCAAGATGAACTTGTAGTGAAGGAAGTCAGCTGAACTCCAAGATTGCTCTCTTACCCCTGGCTTTTGTTTGAACACTTTGTTTGCATCCAGTGCTCTAGTAAGGGTTTGTGGTGAGCGGGGCCTCTCGGCCATTGATTCCAGCTTGTTTTTTTCTGAAACAACAGCACTTCACCTGACACTGAGAAGATGATGCTCGGAGAGGAAAGCACTTTGCTGTTTGTTACACACCAACTTTTTAAAACAGAAGAATCCAAATGTAACACTGGGATTATAATGAGTATGGTTTAAGGCTTCCAACAGGAAATAAAGGTTTGGCACTTCTTTGTTTGCCTTCCTTGAAGGTGTATTTATGCAGTTGGTGTACTAAAATCTAGAGGCCTACTTCAGAAATGCTGCTGCTCCTGTTGTTTCTACTCTCTGGTGGTCATCAGTCAACTACAAATCCTTGGGGAACAGTTAGACGCAGTGTGCAACTGAGTTTTGCCACATCTCTTTGTTTGCTTGGCTTGGATTCTTCCATTTGTTTCAGGCAATATCTATTTCCTAGAGGCAGGAGTTAATGATGATAACATCAGGGTGGAGCTTGCCTGGAATTCAGATAATAATTTTTTGCCAATACATGGCGTACACACAAGCTAGGATTCTACCAGGATATCTTCAAATGTGTTGAAGGAGCAGGTGTATGGGATGGGGGAATGTGAGAACTTTATTCCTTTTACTGAACTGTGTGGCCCACCTAGTTCAGCAAATCTTCTGTCTGCTGCTGTCCTTTCTGCTCTGTGTTGGTAATCATCAATCAAAACCAAAAATTGCAGCAAACTGTTGGCCATTGTGTCCAAGGGTCTCTAAGCACGTTTGTCCTTCTGCTTTGGAGGTGTATTTTTCATGTTATGTACTGTGATGTCTACCTAGTTCAGTAACTCTTCTGCCTGCTGCTACCACTCTTGCTCCTGGCCCCTCTGCTTCATGGTCAGTCAATGTCAAATCCTCAGAGAACTGCTGGCCTCTGCGTCCAAGGGTTTCTAAACAAATGCGTTTGCCTCCTCCCTTGGAGGTGTATTTTTGAGGTTTATGTACTGTAATCAGAGGCCTACCTAGTTCAGTAACTCTGCTACCTGATGATTTCACCTCTCCTGCCCATCTCTGAATTGTGTTGCTATAGAGCAGGTGTGTGAGAAACATATGAGGAATATGGGTACTTTAGAATGAGGGATTTGAAAAAAAATGAGAGTTAAAAAAAAGTACGTTTTTCAGAAAGGTTGGAATGGGGGGTAGTGAAAGGTTAGAAGGAAGGAGAAGACAATAGGGTGGTGAGAAAAAAGTAGTATTAGTGAATACATTTGGCTAGATTACGAGTTGTGTGTTACAGGCTATGCAGTGCTAACGAGCAGTTTTTACTCACCGCTCACTGCCCTGCAGCGCTTGATTTATATGGCCTACCTAGATTTATCTAGATCAGTGGTCTCAAAGTACAGACCCCAGGGCCAAATGCGGCCCTCAAGATAGTTTCATATGGCCCTCCCTTGCTTAATAGGTAAAACATTACTTAGAGCTGTCAATTTTTTTTTTGGGTTCTAAGAGGTGTAATTAGCTGATTTCTATATAGGCACTCACAAGACAAATATAAAGACAAATCATCAAGTGTAGACTCCACCACGCGCTGCATTGGGTAAACTTTTTACGTTGCTATACAGTTCCAAGATGATCACTTTACTTGGTACTCACAAGATAAATATACAACTGTGTATGTCTATTGTGGGCTACAACTCCCACTAGTCACTACTACTTGGATAAATGTCACTTCCATTTCCTAGTATATCCAGTTTTGGAGCACTTACTCAGTTCAAGCGGCCCCCATTGGAGAAGAACACTTGGTCAGTGGCCCCCAGATACTTTGAGTTTGATACCTGATCTAGATGGTACAAATCAAATATTTATTGTTCAAGATGTAATGCCAGCCACGCAGATATTTTTCACTGTTTTTGGGATTGTCCTAAAATTGCCCAGTTTTGGGCAAAAATCAGCTATTGGATGAACACACTTCTACTTTTTAGAGTTTTCTATCCGACCACAGGATGTTTTCCTTTTAGTCAAATTTCAGGGTTTATATAAGAAATTTACCCTAATTAACACATAATATTTCTAGCGCATAACCTTAAGAACTTGGAAAGGACATTTGGCTCCTAAGTTCTTAGATCTTAAACAAGCTTTGATTACACAATGCACGTCAGATCAGTATAGACTACAGAATCTAGTGACACACAACTGGCTGCACATTTTAAAAAATGGACTGAGTTAATTTACACCCTTCCTGAGATAGCAAATTCAACTAATGAAACCACTGATAAATTCTGCTTATGTCCAATTGAATATATACGCTGGGCATCTTAATAAAGGACACCCCCAATTGCTTTTCCCTCCCCTCTTTCCCCCCACTGTTTTTTTTTCTTTGTAAATTGTCCTTTTTTTAAATAACTCATTTTTCAATATAAGATTAAAACACCAAGGCCTAGATTTAGAGTTTGGCGGTAGCGTCAAAACCAGCGTTAGAGGCTCCTAACGCTGGTTTTTACGCCCGCTGGTATTTGGAGTCAGTCAGGAAAGGGTCTAACGCTCACTTTGCAGCCGCGACTTTTCCATACGCAGATCCCCCTACGCCATTTGCGTATCCTATCTTTTCAATGGGATCTTTCTAACGCCGGTATTTAGAGTCTTGGCTGAAGTGAGCGTTAGAAATCTAACGACAAAACTCCAGCCGCAGAAAAAAGTCAGTAGTTAGAGCTTTCTGGGCTAACGCCGGTTTATAAAGCTCTTAACTACTGTGCTCTAAAGTACACTAACACCCATAAACTACCTATGTACCTAAACCGAGGCCCCCCCACATCTCCGCCACTCTATTAAAAAAATTTAACCCCTAATCTGCCGCTCCGTACACCGCGCCACCTACGTTATCTATGTACCCCTAATCTGCTGCCCCTATACCGCCGACCCTATATTATTTATTAACCCTAATCTGCCGCCCCCAACTCGCCGCCACCTACCTACACTTATTAACCCCTAATCTGCCGACGGACCGCACCGCTACTATAATAAATGTATTAACCCCTAATCCGCCTCACTCCCGCCTCAATAACCCTATAATAAATAGTATTAACCCCTAATCTGCCCTCCCTAACTTCAAGCATTAACCCCTAATCTGCCGACATCACCGCTACTTTTTAACTGATCCGAACAGCCAATAGAATGTGAGCTCAATCTGATTGGCTGATCGGATCAGCCAATCGGATTGAACTTGATTCTGATTGGCTGATTCCATCAGCCAATCAGAATTTTCCTACCTTAATTCCGATTGGCTGATAGAATCCTATCAGCCAATCGGAATTCAAGGGACGCCATCTTGGATGACGTCCCTTAAAGGAACCGTCATTCGTCGGGAAGTGTCGGTGAAGATGGATGTTCCGCGTCGGCGGGATGAACATGGATCCGGAAGAAAGAAGATTGAAGATGCCGCTTGATAGAAGACTTCAGCCGGATCATGGACCTCTTCAGCTCCCGCTTGGATGAAGACTTCAGCCGGATCATGGACATCTTCAGCCCCCGCTTGGGCTTGGATCATGGACATCGGAGGCTCTTCTGGATCGATCGGTGAACCCGGCGTGGTGAAGATAAGGTAGGAAGATCTTCAGGGGCTTAGTGTTAGGTTTATTTAAGGGGGGTGTGGGCTAGAGTCGGGGTCTGTGGGTGGTGGGTTGTAATGTTGGGGGGGTATTGTATGTTTTTTTTTACAGGCAAAAGAGCTGAATTCTTTGGGGCATGCCCCGCAAAGGGCCCTTTTCAGGGCTGGTAAGGTAAAAGAGCTTTTCTATTTTAATTTTAGAATAGGGTAGGGCATTTTTTTATTTTGGGGGTCTTTCTTATTTTATTAGGGGGCTTAGAGTAGGTGTAATTAGTTTAACATTGTTGTAATATTTTTCTAATGTTTGTAAATATTTTTTATTTTTTGTAACTTAGTTCTTTTTATTTTTTGTACTTTAGTTAGTTTATTTCATTGTATTTATTTGTAGGTATTGTATTTAATTAATTTATTGATAGTGTAGTGTTAGGTTTAATTGTAGATAATTGTAGGTATTTTATTTAATTAATTTATTGATAGTGTAGTGTTAGGTTTAATTGTAACTTAGGTTAGGATTTATTTTACAGGTAATTTTGTAATTATTTTAACTAGGTAACTATTAAATAGTTATTAACTATTTAATAGCTATTGTACCTGGTTAAAATAATTACAAAGTTGCTGTAAAAAAGATTAATCCTAAAATAGCTACAATATAATTATAATTTATATTGTAGCTATATTAGGGTTTATTTTACAGGTAAGTATTTAGCTTTAAATAGGAATAATTTATTTAATAAGAGTTAATTTATTTGTTAGATTTAAATTATATTTAACTTAGGGGGGTGTTAGGGTTAGACTAAGCTTTAGGGTTAATACATTTATTAGAGTAGCGTGCAAGCTCCGGTCGGCAGATTAGGGGTTAATAGTGTAGGTAGGTGGAGGCGACGTTGGGGGCGTTAGATTAGGTGTTAATAAAATAATATAGGGGTCGGCGGTGTTGGGCAGCAGATTAGGGGTACATAGGGATAACGTAGGTTGCGCGGCGATGTACGGAGCGGCAGATTAGGGGTTAATAATAATATGCAGGGGTCAGCGATAGCGGGGGCGGCAGATTAGGGGTTAATAATATAACATAGGGGTCGGCGGTGTTAGGGGCAGCAGATTAGGGGTACATAGGGATAACGTAGGTTGCGGCGGTGTACGGAGCGGCAGATTAGGGGTTAAATAAAAATGCAGGGGTCAGCGATAGCGGGGGCGGGAGATTAGGGGTTAATAAGTGTAAGGTTAGGGGTGTTTAGACTCGGGGTACATGTTAGGGTGTTAGGTGCAGACTTAGAAGTGTTTCCCCATAGGAAACAATGGGGCTGCGTTAGGAGCTTAACGCTGCTTTTTTGCAGGTGTTAGGTTTTTTTTCAGCTCAAACAGCCCATTGTTTTCTATGGGGGAATCGTGCACGAGCACGTTTTTGAAGCTGGCCGCGTCCATAAGCAACGCTGGTATTTAGAGTTGCAGTGGCGGTAAATATGCTCTACACTCCCTTTTTTGGAGCCTAACGCAGCCCTTCTGTGAACTCTAAATACCAGCGGTATTTAAAAGGTGCGGCCAGAAAAAAGCCAGCGTTAGCTACGCGGGTCGTTACCGACAAAACTCTAAATCTAGCCGTTAGGGTTTATTTTATAGGTAAGTATTTAGTTTTAAATAGGAATTATTTAGGTAATAATATACATTTTTAGTCAGATTTATTGTAATTATATTTAAGTTACGGGGTGTTAGAGTTAGGGTTAGACTTAGGTTTAGGGGTAATACATTTAGTATTGTGGTGGCAATGTTGGGGGTGGCAGATTAGGGGTTAATAAATGTAGGTAGGTGGCGGCGATGTTAGGGACGGCAGATTGGGGTTAATAACATTTAACTAGTTTTTGCAAAAAAAGCAGCATTCAGCTCTAACGCAGCCCCATTGTTTTCTATGGGGAAACACTTCTACGTCTGCACCTAACACTCTAACATGTACCCTGAGTCTAAACACCCCGAACCTTACACTTATTAACCCCTAATCTGCCGCCCCCGCTATCACTGACCCCTGCATATTATTATAACCCCTAATCTGCGCTCCGTAAAACCGCCGCTATTAATTATCCCTATGTGCCCCTAATCTGCTGCCCCTAACACCGCCGACCCTATATTCTATTTATTAACCCCTAATCTGCCCCCCACAACGTCGCCTCCACCTGCCTACACTTATTAACCCCTAATCTGCCGAGCGGACGCACCGCTATTATAATAAAGTTATTAACCCTAATCCGCCTCACTAACCCTATAATAAATAGTATTAACCCTAATCTGCCCTCCCTAAAATCGCCGACACCTAACTTCAAACATTAACCCTAATCTGCCGACTCGAGCTCACCGCTATTCTAATAAATGTATTAACCCTAAAGCTAAGTCTAACCTAACACTAACAGATCAATTGAGCTCGCATTCTATTGGCTGTTCCGATCAGCCAATAGAATGCAAGCTCAATCTGATTGGCTGATCGGAACAGCCAATAGAATGCGAGCTCAATCTGATCTGTTAGTGTTAGGGTTAGACTTAGCTTTAGGGGTTAATACATTTATTAGAATAGCGGTGAGCTCGAGTCGGCAGATTAGGGGTTAATGTTTGAAGTTAGGTGTCGGCGATTTTAGGGAGGGCAGATTAGGGGTTAATACTATTTATTATAGGGTTAGTGAGGCGGATTAGGGGTTAATAACTTTATTATAATAGCGGTGCGGTCCGCTCGGCAGATTAGGGGTTAATAAGTGTAGGCAGGTGGAGGCGACGTTGTGGGGGGCAGATTAGGGGTTAATAAATATAATATAGGGGTCGGCGGTGTTAGGGGCAGCAGATTAGGGGCACATAGGGATAATGTAAGTAGCGGCGGTTTACGGAGCGGCAGATTAGGGGTTAATAATAATATGCAGGGGTCAGTGATAGCGGGGGCGGCAGATTAGGGGTTAATAAGTGTAAGGTTCGGGGTGTTTAGACTCAGGGTACATGTTAGAGTGTTAGGTGCAGACGTAGGAAGTGTTTCCCCATAGAAAACAATGGGGCTGCGTTAGGAGCTGAATGCTGCTTTTTTGCAAAAACTAGTTAAATGTTATTAACCCCTAATCTGCCGTCCCTAACATCGCCGCCACCTACCTACATTTATTAACCCCTAATCTGCCACCCCCAACATTGCCACCACAATACTAAATGTATTAACCCCTAAACCTAAGTCTAACCCTAACTCTAACACCCCGTAACTTAAATATAATTACAATAAATCTGACTAAAAATGTATATTATTACCTAAATAATTCCTATTTAAAACTAAATACTTACCTATAAAATAAACCCTAACGGCTAGATTTAGAGTTTTGTCGGTAACGACCCGCGTAGCTAACGCTGGCTTTTTTCTGGCCGCACCTTTTAAATACCGCTGGTATTTAGAGTTCACAGAAGGGCTGCGTTAGGCTCCAAAAAAGGGAGTGTAGAGCATATTTACCGCCACTGCAACTCTAAATACCAGCGTTGCTTATGGACGCGGCCAGCTTCAAAAACGTGCTCGTGCACGATTCCCCCATAGAAAACAATGGGGCTGTTTGAGCTGAAAAAAAACCTAACACCTGCAAAAAAGCAGCGTTAAGCTCCTAACGCAGCCCCATTGTTTCCTATGGGGAAACACTTTCTAAGTCTGCACCTAACACCCTAACATGTACCCCGAGTCTAAACACCCCTAACCTTACACTTATTAACCCCTAATCTCCCGCCCCCGCTATCGCTGACCCCTGCATTTTATTTTTAACCCCTAATCTGCCGATCCGTACACCGCCGCAACCTACGTTATCCCTATGTACCCCTAATCTGCTGCCCCTAACACCGCCGACCCCTATGTTATATTTATTAACCCCCTAATCTGCCGCCCCCGCTATCGCTGTCCCCTGCATATTATTATTAACCCCTAATCTGCCGCTCCGTACATCGCCGCAACCTACGTTATCCCTATGTACCCCTAATCTGCTGCCCCTAACACCGCCGACCCCTATATTATATTTATTAACACCTAATCTAACGCCCCCAACGTCGCCTCCACCTACCTACACTTATTAACCCCTAATCTGCCGACCGGAGCTTGCCGCTACTCTAATAAATGTATTAACCCCTAAAGCTTAGTCTAACCCTAACACCCCCCTAAGTTAAATATAATTTAAATCTAACAAAATAAATTAACTCTTATTAAATAAATTATTCCTATTTAAAGCTAAATACTTACCTGTAAAATAAACCCTAATATAGCTACAATATAAATTATAATTATATTGTAGCTATTTTAGGATTTATATCTATTTTACAGCCAACTTTGTAATTATTTTAACCAGGTACAATAGCTATTAAATAGTTAATAACTATTTAATAGCTACCTAGTTAAAATAATTACAAAATTACCTGTAAAATAAATCCTAACCTAAGTTACAATTAAACCTAACACTACACTATCAATAAATTAATTAAATAAAATACCTACAATTATCTACAATTAAACCTAACACTACACTATCAATAAATTAATTAAATACAATACCTACAAATAAATACAATGAAATAAACTAACTAAAGTACAAAAAAATTAAAAAGAACTAAGTTACAAAAAATAAAAAAATATTTACAAACATTAGAAAAATATTACAACAATGTTAAACTAATTACACCTACTCTAAGCCCCCTAATAAAATAAGAAAGACCCCCAAAATAAAAAAATGCCCTACCCTATTCTAAAATTAAAATAGAAAAGCTCTTTTACCTTACCAGCCCTGAAAAGGGCCCTTTGCGGGGCATGCCCCAAAGAATTCAGCTCTTTTGCCTGTAAAAAAAACCATACAATACCCCCCCACAACATTACAACCCACCACCCACATACCCCTAATCTAGCCCAAACCCCCCTTAAATAAACCTAACACTAAGCCCCTGAAGATCTTCCTACCTTATCTTCACCACGCCGGGTTCACCGATCGATCCAGAAGAGCCTCCGATGTCCATGATCCAAGCCCAAGCGGGGGCTGAAGATGTCCATGATCCGGCTGAAGTCTTCATCCAAGCGGGAGCTGAAGAGGTCCATGATCCGGCTGAAGTCTTCTATCAAGCGGCATCTTCAATCTTCTTTCTTCCGGATCCATGTTCATCCCGCCGACGCGGAACATCCATCTTCACCGACAACTTCCCGACGAATGACGGTTCCTTTAAGGGACGTCATCCAAGATGGCGTCCCTTGAATTCCGATTGGCTGATAGGATTCTATCAGCCAATCGGAATTAAGGTAGGAAAATTCTGATTGGCTGATGGAATCAGCCAATCAGAATCAAGTTCAATCCGATTGGCTGATCCGATCAGCCAATCAGATTGAGCTCACATTCTATTGGCTGTTCGGATCAGGGGTTAAAAAAGTAGCGGTGAGCTCCGGTCGGCAGATTAGGGGTTAATGCTTGAAGTTAGGGAGGGCAGATTAGGGGTTAATACTATTTATTATAGGGTTATTGAGGCGGGAGTGAGGCGGATTAGGGGTTAATACATTTATTATAGTAGCGGTGCGGTCCGGTCGGCAGATTAGGGGTTAATAAGTGTAGGTAGGTGGCGGCGACGTTGGGGGCGGCAGATTAGGGGTTAATAAATATAATATAGGGGTCGGCGGTATTAGGGGCAGCAGATTAGGGGTACATAGAGATAACGTAGGTGGCGGCGGTGTACGGAGCGGCAGATTAGGGGTTAAATTTTTTTAATAGAGTGGCGGAGATGTGGGGGGGCCTCGGTTTAGGTGTACATAGGTAGTTTATGGGTGTTTAGTGTACTTTAGAGCACAGTAGTTAAGAGCTTTATAAACCGGCGTTAGCCCAGAAAGCTCTTAACTACTGACTTTTTTCTGCGGCTGGAGTTTTGTCGTTAGATTTCTAACGCTCACTTCAGCCAAGACTCTAAATACCGGCGTTAGAAAGATCCCATTGAAAAGATAGGATACGCAAATGGCGTAGGGGGATCTGCAGTATGGAAAAGTCGCGGCTGCAAAGTGAGCGTTAGACCCTTTCCTGACTGACTCTAAATACCAGCGGGCGGTAAAAACCAGCGTTAGGAGCCTCTAACGCTGGTTTTGACGGCTACCGCCAAACTCTAAATCTAGGCCTTGGTGTTTTAATCTTATATTGAAAAATGAGTTATTTTAAAAAAAGGACAATTTACAAAGAAAAAAAAAACAGTGGGGGGGAAAGAGGGGAGGGAAAAGCAATTGGGGGTGTCCTTTATTAAGATGCCCAGCGTATATATTCAATTGGACATAAGCAGAATTTATCAGTGGTTTCATTAGTTGAATTTGTGCTATCTCAGGAAGGGTGTAAATTAACTCAGTCCATTTTTTAAAATGTGCAGCCAGTTGTGTGTCACTAGGATTCTGTAGTCTATACTGATCTGACGTGCATTGTGTAATCAAAGCTTGTTTAAGATCTAAGAACTTAGGAGCCAAATGTCCTTTCCAAGTTCTTAAGGTTATGCGCTAGAAATATTATTGTGTTAATTAGGGTAAATTTCTTATATAAACCCTGAAATTTGACTAAAAGGAAAACATCCTGTGGTCGGATAGAAAACTCTAAAAGTAGAAGTGTGTTCATCCAATAGCTGATTTTTGCCCAAAACTGGGCAATTTTAGGACAATCCCAAAAACAGTGAAAAATATCTGCGTGGCTGGCATTACATCTTGAACAATAAATATTTGATTTGTACCATCTAGATCAGGGGTATCAAACTCAAAGTATCTGGGGGCCACTGACCAAGTGTTCTTCTCCAATGGGGGCCGCTTGAACTGAGTAAGTGCTCCAAAACTGGATATACTAGGAAATGGAAGTGACATTTATCCAAGTAGTAGTGACTAGTGGGAGTTGTAGCCCACAATAGACATACACAGTTGTATATTTATCTTGTGAGTACCAAGTAAAGTGATCATCTTGGAACTGTATAGCAACGTAAAAAGTTTACCCAATGCAGCGCGTGGTGGGAGTCTACACTTGATGATTTGTCTTTATATTTGTCTTGTGAGTGCCTATATAGAATATCAGCTAATTACACCTCTTAGAACCCTAAAAAAAAATTGACAGCTCTAAGTAATGTTTTACCTATTAAGCAAGGGAGGGCCATATGAAACTATCTTGAGGGCCGCATTTGGCCCTGGGGTCTGTACTTTGAGACCACTGATCTAGATAAATCTAGGTAGGCCATATAAATCAATTTTAAATGAGACTCCCGCCGGGTCGTCAAAACCCAGGATCTATCCACTATTTTGAAACTATCTAAAATATCCTGGGTACTAATGTTTGGGAAATACCTTGTCCATTTAATTTTTACATATTCTAGTTGATCAGTGGGGGAAGAGCAATTCAGAATAGAATATAGGGAGGTAATGGAGTGTACCCCTTTACGGTACAAATTGATTCTACTAAGTAGGGCGCCTAGAGACCAATCTAAACCATATCTCTGTTTCAGTTCAGAGAGGTAGTGCCTAAGCTGTAAATAGGCATAAACGTCTCTCATGGGTAAACCAAATTTATTATCAGAGAGTTCCTGAAATGTTTTGAATGCTAAATCAGATCTTATTACTTGTTTAATCCAATTTAGACCTCTACTTTGCCAATGTTGAAAAACTATATATGAGAGGCCAATGGCGAAGTTAGGATTCCCTATGATCGGAAGAAATTCTGAAACAAATGGGATGCAATTAGACGCTAAACAGAATTTCTGCCACGCTAAGATTATGTTTTTAATTGTTATTAAATTACAGATATTAGATGGTAAAGAGCTTAAGGGACAATTAAGTATGGTATTCAGGTGAAATGGCGCTATTAAATTGACAGTCAAGTCCAAAAAACTTTCATGATAAAAATAGGGCATGTAATTTTAAACAACTTTCCAATTTACTTGTATCACCAATTTTGATTTGTTCTCTTGGTATTCTTAGTTGACAGCTAAACCTAGGATGTTCATATGCTAATTTCTTAGACCTTGAAGGCCGCCTCTGCATTTGACAGTTTTTCACCACTAGAGGTTCATGTGTTTCATATAGATAACATTGAGCGCATGCACGTGAATTTACAGAGGAGTGTCAAAAGTCTGTCAAAAGAACTGAAATAAGGGGGCAGTCTGTAGAGGCTTAGTTACAAGGTAATCACAGAGGTAAAACGTGTATTATTATAACTGTGTTAGTTATGCAAAACTGGGGAATGGGTAATTAATAGATTATCTATCTTTTAAAACAATAACAATTCTGGTGTTGACTGTCCCTTTATATTGGATTCAAAACAAAGGAAAGTGACCTGTTCCTTTTCGATAATCCAATCTATCACAAATTTGATCAAGGCGGCTAAGTTGCAGTGTTTTATATTTGGTAAGGCCAGGCCTGCTGAGAGTCTAGAATTCATAAGACGTCCAAAATCTATCTGCGGTTTAGCCCCTTTGCAAATAAACCTGGAACAAGATTTATTGAACCTTTGAGTATCTGATTTGAGTATAAATACCGGAATATTTTGTATCAAATATAACAGTTTCGGAAATAATAGAGTTTTAATTAACATGGCGCATGCTGAAAGAGAGATAGGTAGGTTAAACCAATCATCAAGTTTCTATATATAATCATTGAAACATTTAGGGAAATTTAGTTGGTACCACTTGTGGGGATTTGCGCTTAATCTTATGCCCAAATAGTTAATCAATGAGGTCTCTATAAAAGGGTGGTTAATATTACTGTCTCCGGATTTGTAAAGCCATAATAGTTCCTATTTTTTTAGGTTAATCCTATACCCTGAAATGTTGCCAAAAAGGTGAATGTCAGCTAACAGACGGGCAGGTTGACCTTAAGGTTGCTTAGGAATAGTAATAGGTAATCTGCGTATAACGATAATACTAGTTTTTGTCCTCCTAATTGTATTGCATCAAGATTTTGGCGAAGAAGGATCGCCAGGGGATCTAGGGAGATATTAAAAAGAAACTTGGACAATGAACAACATTGTCTAGTACCCCTATGTAGACAGAAGCTCTTGGAAATTGAGTTATTAATAATAAGAGAAGATATTGGAGTAGTATATATTAAATTAATAAAATTATTTATATGTCCTGAAAAACCAAAAAAAAAAGGTGGTCCCAACTAATATGGTCAAAAGCTTTCTCAGCATCAACTGTCAATAATGCAAAATCAGTTATATTTCTGGGGTTGGAGTGTTTAAATTTATTAAAAAAAAAATCTAAAGCCAGCATCACTTTTCGCATATTTTTCACCAGGTTCCTACCAGCCATAAAGCCTGGTTGGTTCTCATGTATTATATTACCTAAGTATGGTTAAATTCTTTTGGCGATGATAGAGGTAAGGAGTTTATAATCAAAATTCAGGAGAGAAATCAGCTTATACAAAGTAGGGAGTTCTGTATCTTTATCTTTTTTAAGAATTAAGGTAATATTTGAAGCAGCAAAGTAAGATGAGCATTGGGTATTATCAGAAAAGTAGAAATTGAATAATTTATAGGGGTGATTTTTTTTACTGAAGGGGGAGTAGATCTGGACCAGCTGCTTTATTTAACTTCGCTGTCTTGATACCTTCTTAGATTTCCTGAATGGAGATATGGCATATTTAAGTCTAGCATTATTTCTTGTGAAAATTTAGTTAGGTTAATATTTCCCCAAAATATTTCTTACTTTACCTGCTCTACCTTATCTGCTTTATATAAATCTTGATAAAAATAAAAAAAACACTTTTTCAATATCTGAGTTGTTTGTGAATCTATACTTGTTAATTCTAATAGAAGTAATGATATTCCTGGATGATAGTTTGGTAATCCTGGCTAGAAATGTTGCTGATCTTCCCACATGACCCCTCTGTCTGAGATTCTCAAGAGCTATTTTTTGTTTGATTAAAATATCTCTTTGAGTCTTAGAGTTCATGTATTTTATCCACGGTTTACTTGGATTAGCTATGTAAGCGTTATAAGTGTTTTTGACCTGGTTGGAGAATTGTAATTCTCTTTGCTTAGCTCTTTTTTAAGAGAGCATAGGTAAACTTTAATTTCACCCCGTAGTACCGCTTTAGCTGATTCCCAAAAACTTCTGTCTTCTCTAGATACGAAGAATTAAAATTATAAAAATCTCTCCATAAACTCCTTTAACCAGTTTTGAAAATTAGTATTATTGATTAGATATCTAGCAAAATATATTTTGTTGTTATTATCTGATTGGAATCATGGAACGTCAAGCCCTAATGAAATAATGGCATGATCAGAGATCACAATGTCTTTAATGTCGGGCTTCAGGTTTAGGCCGATAAGAGATTGTATAGGATCTAAGATCCGGATTCTGGATATGCCAGATATCCAACCTTCCTGTCTCTCCTAATTGGCGTTTTTTTATTTAATCTATCTAAATTAGGTGTTGCAATTAAATTCAGATCACCCGCAGCTATTTCATTTTGGCTGATATATTTATGCAGTTTGATCGTCAGATCCCTATCCACAGTATTTGGGCCGTATATGTTACATAAAGTCAGACGAATAATGTTAATTGTAATCTCAACTAATTGATATCGTCCATCTATATCTATATCACTGGCCTCAATTTTATAGGACAAGTGTTTGTTTAAAAGAAAATTAAAGGAATCTATTCCCATTACGGCTGTCAATTAAGGGACAACAGGGGGGAAGGGGAGAAAAAAAAAAAGGGAAAGAATTTAAATGAAATTAAAAAAAGAACACACGTATTGTAACTCCATTGCTTGACTAGTCAGTGGACTATAAAGGAAAGTATAACTTAATTAATTAGCCTAAACCTGCTGACTTACAGAAGGACGCCTTTGCAACATTATTTAGAGTATGAGAGTTCCCCTCCGTCACGACCAGCTTTCCCGGATAGATCAATCTGACATCGAAGTCAACTTCCATCAGCTTGACAAAGAAAGGGGACATCTCTCTTCTCTTTACCAAGGTTTTAGAGGAGAAATCCTGAAACATCATGACCCTATATGGCCCTACCATGAAAGAATTAAGCTTCCTATAGTGTCGCAAAAAAAAAAGAACCTAATCTTGGAAATTCACGAATTTGAAAATAACAGGTCTAGGTTTCTTATTGACATCCACATTCCCTCTAATTGAGCCTATTCAGTGAGCTCTTTCAATCTGAAATTTAGGAATTGGAGGTTGTATTTGCAGTAGCTGTGTGAGGGTAACAGAAACAAAGTGCATTACATCCTGAAATTCAGGCGATTCAGGGAGACCAATGTTTCTGAGATTGTTACACCTGGAGCGAACCTCCAGGTCCTCAATTCTAGCCTGCATTGTAGCTAACATATTACTATGAGCTGTAGTATTAGGTTCTTGTAAGTTAAACCTATCCTCCAAATCAGAGACTCTTGTCTCGACTTCAGCTAACCTGGATAAAAATTGCCTAACTTCATTTGTAAGACAATTGATTTCTATTTTAAACTCCTGTTTAACCAAATCAAATTGGGGTGTAATCATTTTTGCAATTTCAGCAACTAATTCTGACATATCATAATTATGAGATGAGGAAAAGAGGACGCTGAGTCTCATGGTAAATCCAAAAACATACATATCATAATTAGCAAGATTAGGTCGTGGGATGTATCAGGACAGGGATCAGAATATTTAATGCCTTTTTTATCCCTTTCTTTAGGTGGCATAATTGGAGAGCTACCCTTAGCTTGTGTAATATATCTTTCCATGGACCCTACCCTAGAAGGGCAGATAAAGGTGCAATAATCAATAAACAAACACACAGAGTGAAATAATGTGAATAAGTGATAGCAAACAGTTATTCGATAAATAAGTAATAAGAACCCGTTACAAAAGGGTATGAGAGATGGGGGGAGGACATAATTCTCCCCAAATGTTATGGTGAGATAATGTGCTAAACAGTAGGAAGCACACCTAGAGGGTACTTCAGTAAATACAAAGCCTGGAGAAAAAAATCAAGAATTAAATCAAAATAAATCCAAGCCAAATCTAAACTAGATTATATGTGCTAGAGTAGACAACCTAATTAACATATAAGTGATTGTGAAAACATAAATACAAATATAAACATGTGTAGAATGTACATGTGTAATACAACTTATTGTAGGGCCATGCCAGGCAAATCCACCATCAATTTGCCAAATCTGGTAAAAGGCTAAATAGAGCAATAATCATCCTTTGCAAAGATAAGGGATAAAAAATAGAGGTGTATCTCATAATAGAGGTATAGGATACTTTCCAGGTAGGCCTAGGCGAAGGGACAGAAAAATGTACAGCAAAAAAAAAACCTTATGATTACATCTTAGTTGAGTCTTAGGCCTCTAGTTATCAAGCCGTCAACCGCAAATACGCTGGAATTCCACAGCGTATTTGTGGCGAGTCTGATTCACCATAGTTATCAAGCCCTACTGCCTGGCAAAAGTAGAATATAGTGACGTAACCTATGATCCGCCGGACTCAGTCCGACACAGATCGATGGTTACGTCACTACAGATGTTCCGAATGCAAGTTTGGCACAATCTGACTACTTTTGGTAGTTATCAAACTACTAGCAGGTACGCTCGCCTCTATTCCAGCCCAGCGTACCTGGATTTCAATCCGCCGCCCTGGAAGCGGCGGATCCCATAGGAATCAATGGGAGTCTGACCATATGTTCGCAGCTGCCCGATATCCCATTGATTCCTATGGGAGATGTCTGCACCTAACACCCTAACATGTACCCCGAGTCTAAACACCCCTAATCTGCCCCCCCTACACCGCCGCAACTAAATAAACTTATTAACCCCTAAACAGCCGCTCCCAGACCCCACCGCAACTATAATAAACAATGGTAACCCCTAAACCGCCGCTCTCGGACCCCGCCGCCACCTACATTTTACATATTAACCCCTAATCTGCCGTCCCCTATACCGCCGCAACCTACATAAACTTATTAACCCCTATCCTGCGGATCCTGGACCCCGCCGCAACTAAATAAATTGTTTAACCCCTAAACCGCCGCTCCCGGACCCCGCCACCACCTATATTAAAGTTATTAACCCCTATCCTGCCCCCCCTATATTGCCACCACCTATATTAAAATAATTAACCCCTAAACCTAAGTCTAACACTAACCCTAACCCCCCCAACTTAAATATTATTTAAATAAATCTAAATAATATTACTCGTATTAACTAAATTAATCCTATTTAAAACTAAATACTTACCTGTAAAATAAACCCTAAAATAGCTACAATATAACTAATAATTATATTGTAGCTATTTTAGGATTTATTTTTATTTTACAGGCAACTTTGTATTTATTTTAACTAGGTACAATAGCTATTAAATAGTTAATAACTATTTAATAGCTACCTAGCTAAAATACTTACAGAATTACCTGTAAAATAAATCCTAACCTAAGTTACAATTAAACCTAACACTACACTATCATTAAATAAATTAAATAAATTACCTACAATTACCTAAAATTAAATTAAATAAACTAAACTATAGTACAACCCCCCCCACTAAATTACAGAAAATAAAAAAGAATTACAAGAAGTTTAAACTAATTACACCTAATCTAAGCCCCCTAATAAAATAATAAAGCCCCCCAAAATAAAAAAATGCCCTACCCTAGTCTAAATTACAAAATAACCAGTCCTTAAAAGGGCTTTTTGCGGGGCATTGCCCCAAAGTAATCAGCTCTTTCACCTGTAAAAAAACAACAACCCCCCAACATTAAAACCCACCACCCACATACCCCTACTGTAACCCACCCAAACCCCCCTTAAAAAAACCTAACACTAACCCCCTGAAGATCACCCTACCTGGAGCTGTCTTCACCCAACCGGGCTGAAATCTTCATCCAAGGTGCGCAGAGGAGGTCCTTCATCCGGTAGAGGTCTTCATCCAGGCGGCGTCTTCAATCTTCATCCATCCGGAGCGGAGCCATCTTCAAAGGAGCCGACGCGGAGCCATCCTCTTCAACCTACGACTGAACGACGAATGAAAGTTCCTTAAAAGGGACGTCATCCAAGATGGCGTCCCTCGAATTCTGATTGGCTGATAGGATTGTATCAGCCAATCGGAATTAAGGTAGGATAAATCTGATTGGCTGATTCTTCAATCTGATTGGCTGATTCAATCAGCCAATCAGATTTTTCCTACCTTAATTCCGATTGGCTGATAGAATCCTATCAGCCAATCGGAATTCGAGGGACGCCATCTTGGATGACGTCCCTTAAAGGAACCTTCATTCGTCGTTCAGTCGTCGGTTGAAGAGGATGGCTCCGCGTCGGCTCCGGATGGAAGAAGATTGAAGACGCCGCCTGGATGAAGACTTCTACCGGATGAAGGACCTCCTCTGCGCACCTTGGATGAAGATTTCGGCCCGGTTGGGTGAAGACGGCTCCAGGTAGGGTGATCTTCAGGGGGTTAGTGTTAGGTTTTTTTAAGGGGGGGTTTGGGTGGGTTAGAGTAGGGGTATGTGGGTGGTGGGTTTTAATGTTGGGGGGTTGTATTTTTTTTACAGGTAAAAGAGCCGATTACTTTGGGGCAATGCCCCGCAAAAAGCCCTTTTAAGGGCTGATAAAAGAGCTTGTTACTTTGTAATTTAGACTAGGGTAGGGCATTTTTTTTACTTTGGGGGGCTTTATTATTTTATTAGGGGGCTTAGATTAGGTGTAATTAGTTTAAACTTCTTGTAATTCTTTTTTATTTTCTGTAATTTAGTGTTTGTTTTTTTTGTACTATAGTTTAGTTTATTTAATTTTATTTGATTTTAGGTAATTGTAGGTAATTTATTTAATGATAGTGTAGTGTTAGGTTTAATTGTAACTTAGGTTATGATTTATTTTACAGGTAAGTTTGTAAGTATTTTAGCTAGGTAGCTATTAAATAGTTATTAACTATTTAATAGCTATTGTACCTAGTTAAAATAAATACAAAGTTGCCTGTAAAATAAAAATAAATCCTAAAATAGCTACAATATAATTATTAGTTATATTGTAGCTATCTTAGGGTTTATTTTACAGGTAAGTATTTAGTTTTAAATAGGAATAATTTAGTTTAATAATAGTAAGTTATATTTAGATTTCCGGGAGCGGTGGTTTAGGGGATAAACATTTAATTTAGTTGCGGCGGGGTCCGGGAGCGGCGGGTTAGGGGTTAATGAGTTTAATTAGGTTGCAGCGGTGTAGTGGGGGGCAGGATAGGGGTTAATAACTTTAATATAGGTGGCGGTGGGCTCCGGGTGTGGCGGTTTAGGGGTTAAACAATTTATTTAGTTGCGGCGGGGTCAGGGATCCGCAGGATAGGGGTTAATAACTTGAATATATGTGGCAGCGGTGTAGTGGGGAGCAGGATAGGGGTTAATAGGTATAATGTAGGTGGCGGCGGGGTCTGGGAGCGGCTGTTTAGGCGTTAATACATTTATTATAGTTGCAGCGGTGTCCAGGAGTGGCGGTTTAGGGGGTAATAACTTTATTTAGTTGTGGGGGGCTCCGGGAGTGGCAGTTTAGGGGGTAAAACAGTGTAGTTTAGTGTGGGTGCTTAGTGACAGGCTATCAAAAAAGCTGCGAAGAAGCAGATGAGCAGCAAGATCGATGACTGTCAGTTAACAACAGTCTGCTGATCATCACTCCGTACTTGGTGCGCGGCTTCTTGTCAGATTTTTTGATAACTTTGACGAACGTATTCAGGTCCGCGGCGGCGATGGTAGGCGAGATTAGGCTAGCGTATTGGGCCGGCGAATGCAGGTAAGTAGACGGCTTCATAACTAGAGGCCTTAAGCTATGATAGTGATATAGATTGAAATGTCTATATATGTTGATAAGACTGTTTATATGTTGATACACTTTTCCACCGTTAGTCAGTTATACTATCTGAGGGCCTTAGACAGTCTGCATATTCATATGGCCCAGGCTACATTCAGAGGCAACTGCAGGCCGGATGTTTAAAGGCAAAATCTGTAGACCTGCAGTGAATGTTACCGGAATTTATTCAAGGAACCGGCTTTACGGTAGGTATCCAGAAGCTATTTCTTCCCTTAGTGCCAGCAAATAGGGGGCAAAAATATAGGAAGGGAAAAACTAAAAAGAAGCAAAAGTAAATACCTAAGAGTACCTTTTGTTCTGAGATAGGTACAGTCCAGTCAGTGTCCCATGGGAGCCACAGGATTTGCCTGTCACCCAGGCACGGGTAGTGAAGGAGTCTTGCAATTGCAGTGGGGCCACTGCTCGCCTGTAGAGTCGACTGTAGGATACCAATCAAGTGTCAATCCGTGAGTAACAGCTTCTGACGTGCTCTACTCACATCACCGCCAATAGAGATGAGCCAGTTGGAGTGGGCAGGACCAGCCGCAGTAGAGGAGCCAAAACCCTGGTTTACCAAACTCCTGATGCTCTCGGATCCGGTGCGAATAGTCGCCTCCTGAAGCAATGCAAAGCTTTCAAGGTCAGGGTCTCAGAATCACAGTTGTTCAGGAGGTATGAATGGCAAGGGGCCCCAGGATTTGTCTGTCCCCTTGCTGGGCCATGTGACTTGCAGAGAGGTTAGAGAGGCGCCAGTAACCAGGCACAGCAATACTTCAATTGCTTCCAGGGAGGTTGGTAGGAGGATAGGTACCGAGAGATAACATGTATACCAGATACACTGAAACATCAGGTAAGGCTGTGGGCAAAGGAGTTGATTCAGCCACAAAGCCACATGTTGCCAATTCAAGACTTCCACATTGAGGATCCGTAGGTCCAGAGTCCAGGCCAGTTGCAAACAAACTGGCCATGAAGTGATACGATATCGGGAGTTGGAAAGAGTCTCAAACACAGAGAGACACTGAGCTGCAGCACCTTGCTTGCTCCTCCCCCGGCCGGAAGTCCCATTCTAGTAACATTGTTGCCTGCTGCACTAATCCTGCCCTTCCTGCTCAGTGGTGGTAATCATCAGTTAAAATTAACAATTGTAGCAAACTATTGGCTGCTGTGTCCAAGGGACTCTAAGAACTTGTTTGTCCTCCTCACTTGGAGGTGTAGTTTTGAGTGGTTTGTGTACTTAAAGGGACAGTCAACCCAAAAATTACTGTAACTTATTTAGATTAGTTAAATAAGAATCTTTACAGTAAACTGTAGCCCAATTTTCATCTAAATAAACTTTGGCAGAAAATACACTTACTAGATCTCATCTGGCCATTTTGAAATGGCCGTCTGACCCCTCCTTCTCTGACTTCTCCCAAAAGCTCCCACTAGTACAGGATCCTTTCTTTTCCTTTCATCCCTGCACGCTCCTGTGTCTCCCTTCATTCAGTTCAGTGAGACACTCATATGGCACCCTCCTCACTTTACTATCTCCCTCATTCATCCCCACGGCCGCAATTTCAGCTCTCTAGCTGTTCGTACCCGGCACTCACTGTCTCTCATCCATGCTGTGCGCTGTGTGTTACAGAGAATGAGAGGCAGTGAGTGCCAGTTCAGTGAGACACTCATATGACACCCCCCTCACTTCACTATCTCCCTCATTCATCCCCACAGCCGCAATTTCAGGTCTCTAGCTGTTCGTACCCAGCACTCACTGCCTCTCATCCATGCTGTGCGCTGTGCAAAAGCTTAGCCTGGCTGCAAAGCAGAGTGTGGAGATGACTGTAGAACAGCGGCGGAAAAGGAGGCTGGTGTATCTAGATGCGCATATATGTGTTCTTAATATGTGTTGCACTGTATGTTAATTCACCAGGTAAGTTGAGTGTCACTCTGTATGTTGTCCTCAAGCCAAGTTTACGCCGCAGATTGTTACTTTGCTCCTCCAGCTCCTGTAGCCTTTGCAGCGCATCCAGATACACCAGCCTCCTTTTCCGCCGCTGTTCTACAATCATCTCCACACTTTGCTCTGCAGCCAGGCTAAGCTTTCTCGCAGCCTCTGACATTTGCAGTTGCACAGCAAAGTCCCTCTCCAAACGCTCTAATTGTACTTCCTGAGGGAGTGATGGGGCACAGACCCACATCACACTGCCACCTGCCCGGCACTCACTGCCTCTCATTCTTTGTAACACACA
This sequence comes from Bombina bombina, assembly GCF_027579735.1. NCBI lineage: Eukaryota > Metazoa > Chordata > Amphibia > Anura > Bombinatoridae > Bombina > Bombina bombina. Next base: position 197,181,379 of record NC_069503.1, on the reverse strand, counting down.
GCGCACAGCATGGATGAGAGGCAGTGAGTGCCGGGTACGGACAGCTAGAGAGCTGAAATTGCGGCCGTGGGGATGAATGAGGGAGATTGTGAAGTGAGGGGAGTGTCATATGAGTGTCTCACTGAACTGAATGAAGGGAGACACAGGAGCGCGCAGGGACGAAAGGAAAGGATCCTGTCAGGGTCAGGCAGCCATTTCAAAACAGCCAGATCTAGTAAGTGTATTTTCTGCCAAAGTTTATTTAGATGAAAATTGGGCTACAGTTTACTGTAAAGATCATTATTTAACTAATCTAAATAAGTTACAGTAATTTTTGGGTTGACTGTCCCTTTAAAGGGACACTGAACCCAAATTTTTTCTTTCGTGATTCAGATAGTGCATGCAATATTAAGCAACTTTCTAATTTTCTCCTATTATCAATTTTTATTCGTTCTCTTGCTATCTTTATTTGAAAAAGAAGGCATCTAAGCTTTTATTTTGGTTCAGACCTCTGGACAGCACTTTTTTTATTGGTGGATGAATTTATCCACCAATCAGCAAGGACAACCCAGGTTGTTCACCAAAAATGGGCCGGCATCTAAACTTACATTCTTGCATTTCAAATAAAGATACCAAGAGAATGAAGAAAATTTGATAATAGGAGTAAATTAGAAAGTTGCTTAAAATGTCATGCTCTATCTGAATCATGAAAGAAAATTTGGGTTCAGTGTCCCTTGAAGGCCTACCTAGTTCAGGAAAGTAGTATTAGTAAATACATTGATATTCCTGTAATTATCAAATGCTTTTCATTTCAATGTATTGTTTGAATTCTCTTTGTAAAAATTGTTCTAGTTCCTGCCTGTTCTCTTGCACCAGTTGGGACTAAATCTTTCACTTGTTTGTATTTCCTAGCAGTGTAATTTTGTTGCTAAAATGAATTAATTTTGTTTCAAAAGAAAAATAATCTGAATTTTCAGCCTAACAGAACTAGACCACAATCAAAATTCTGACAACCGAAATCAGTTAAAAATTCCAAACTGAATCTCTCAGACAAACCATTTTTTTGCCTGTGTACATCTACTAAGCAGGAATAAGTCATTTTCTGAGTAAAAATCCAAATGTATCTTTTTAAACAGCTATGTTAAGGTTTGCAGGTCCAAAGGTAACTCCATATGAGAGTTAAACTCCAAGGGGCCGATGTACTGTGCCCCGAATGGGGTCAGCTCGCCCTGTTTCCACGCAAGCCTTCAGGCTCATCAGAAACATGAGTTAAGGGGGGCGGAGCCAGCTGCTAAAGCAGTTAGACGTGTTTCAGTACAGCTCCAGACTTTCAACTATAATATTAAGAAATAATTCCTATTTGAAAACCTGAAACTACTCTACTGCTCATCTGAATATAACCACCGACTACTCCAGACTACAAATAATGTGTAGTTTGCTTTAATTATATCCTCTCTCCATAACACCTCATCTAAATCTGCCACGTGGAGCCACTAAGTGTCATCTACTATTTAACATGGACGCATTAAAAGCTTGGGAACAGAAAACTCAGCAGCTTCTAGAGCGACATTACCGGAGCCTAGCTAAAGATATAGAGTCACTGCTAGATCTCATATCTGAGCCGCACAAGAAGAGAACCGGGAGTGCTGACATGAGGCTGCCTAGTGAGACCTACGATGCTGCAGAGAGCCCAGCTGTGTGGAGATTGGAGACCCGGCCGAGACCGGCTCCCTTGCTACTAGAGGGTAAAGCTATCAAGCACCTACCAGAGCTCCTGTCACCTGCCGATCTCATGGGCATTTCATTTGTCCGGGCCCCGGGGGATGAAGCAAGTGACCAGGCGGAGCACATGAATGCACAAACGGCTCCCAGCTCCCTCCACTACAAATCTGTACCGGAGAGACGGATACTGCAGTCCGGTGTCTCTTACCATGTGGAGAAGGTTCAATTTCTCCTGCCAGGAGCCCAGCTGTTTTCCACGGATACAGGGGGTTTCCCTTGCCCAGCAGACCACGCGGTATGTGTCCCTAATAGAAGACTCGCACCGGAGCTACGAAGCCAGTCTGTTAAATGCGGTGTGGGTTAGTCTGGAACCCCTTTTATGTACCACAGAGAAACACTTAATTCTATTGTAACTGGGTCGGTCTAGGACATTATGAGGCTGGTGCTTGCTACAACGAAGTGGTCTATTTTAACCCCTATCGAGACCATCATATCAGGGTGTACTCCATCTAATGTTTGCTACAGTTTGGACTTTATTTTTTTCCCTTTTTCTAGATCCTTGTTACTCATTAGGCACCCCTATATTATATATAACTGTACCATTAGTGTATCTTAGCAATATAGATATAGAATACCATACCACCTTACTGTTTATCAGCTCTTATGGTTTCTGTTATGCAAATTTTATACACTCTAGGGTATACTCCTGGGTTAAATCAGGAACCATTTTGTGTCACATGCCACCCAATCGTTTCTCTGAAACATAGTACATAGTCCACATCGTCAAGACTTTTATATACCACTTGCTTATACTCATGTGGATGTTCTGGACAGATCAGATAATAACTGGTTTATATATATATATCACTGCTTAACACGACGAACAGTTGGTTGCAGCTAAATGTTACCCTGGGTTGTATGTAACTTTCTTAGACAGTAAATCTGTATCTACATATCTGTATTAGGGAACTGTAATGAAGCACAACATCCAATAATGTTGATAATTTATAATGTTGAGTCACTCCAGTCTTGCACTCATGGGTTCCAGGAGTCTAGAGGCCGGATGGTTCAGAACCATAGGCACAGTTTCACGCATAAAGATTAATCATAGTTTTGGAGGATATGCAGTGTTATTAATATTAAGCTCTTGTGATATCACAGTTTATATTTACTATAAGTTATTGTTTTCTCTATCATCACTTCTGGGCATCTGAATATGTGTTTAGCTCTTACTTATTGCTCCTGTCCCTCATATTAACAGTTTAGTAGACATGGAGACCCTGACTGCCTAGCAGTCACTACCTTAACCCATAATAACTGAGTCATATTCTAGTGAATATTTACCTAACCGTCCATCAGGCCCTGTATTACTTCCCCTCTTTCTCTCAGCATTAATAAGAGCCTTAAATTTTAGTGACCTTTTCTGAGCTAAAACTTCCCTGCTCTCTGAACATTTATATTTACTTGCAGAGAACTCATTGAAGGACGTATGATACTTAGACCTTTGATTAAATACACTCCCTATGCAGGAACTTTAATGTAGTTCAAATACCGGTCCCCGCTGAGCCCCTCTTCTCCCTTTCCCGCAGGTACCTGTGACCTGCGGGTCATACTCACTTCCCTTTCACCCACATCGCCTAAAGCTGGCACTTACCCCAGGAGAGGGGCTCATGCAGTAATTCCCTGCACTATATATTCACTAATATTCTTCACTATGCATAGCTTCACTGTTAGATTTGTAATTGGATAATAAGCCTCCCAATAGCCCAGTTCCCATTACTAAATTGGCATTCTAGTTAGCTCCGCCCCTCATTCCTTCTAATTCCATCCCCTTCTATCCCCCTTCTTTTCTAATTTGAGTGGCCTTTGTCCGCTGAACTCTTTCCTCTCTTTTCTAGACCACTCTGGTCTGAGAATGTCCAAATAAATACTACCCCACACCTGCTTCTCTCCTATTTGAACAGATAACCCTATACATTCTCTACACAGCAAGGTGTGGGTCCCATCTATCAGATATAAACTATAAAACTGAGGTTCCATTATTTTTTGCATAAACACATATTCTATTACTGACATCCCTGCTTTATTCGGCTAATTCTAGCGATCTCATATACCTCTTGTACGTTGTTATTATCTTCCTTTCCATAAGGGGGTTATGAATGTGAGACATGGATGTACTTTCCATGGCTATTCTTTACGTTTACCTCCAAAGGCATATGGCATATAACCCAAGACTCGCTATTTCTTTGCTTTATGAATATGTTTATATTGCAGGGATATATCTTTCAGAAGTAAGCTATCACTGTTAATGGATGAATATGTTATGTAACTTTTGTTATAACCTCAATAAAAAATTTAAATAATAAAAAAAAAGAAACATGAGTTAAGGAGCAGCTGTCTTTAGAACGTTGCTCCTTAACTGGATCGGCCACCTCTGAGCTGCGTACAGCAATCAACCCGATCACATAGAAATCTGCCGCAAATCTGCAGGGGGAGTTATTGCATAAACAGTTCACTAGAACTGCTTGTACAATGCTGAATGCCGACAGCTTATGCTGTCCGTATTCAGCGATGTCTGGTGGACATGATATACTGCAGCGTATCATGTCCGCCAGACTTTGTTAAACCGGCCCCCAAGTTTTTTTTGTTTTTTAAAAAAATTAACAATTTTTGCAAATTAAACCCACTCAATTACAGAAATGGCTGATGCAATAGTCTGATTGTTCTGATAGATGCACCGCTGTTAGGTCTTAGAGATGCCTTTTTAGTCAGACAGATAGTTAAACATTTATTTATTGTCTCTTGATATCATAATACAGAGGTGGGCATGTGTTTTGAACATTATATGTATAACATTATTATAAATAATGCTATAACAAGGATACAAAGAGAAAGAAGAAAAGTTCATAACTGTCTTTCCATATTTTCCTCCTCCTTTATCTCTCTCTTCCTCTCCTCTCTCTTTAATTGCCTCTCTGTTACTCTTTCTGTCTCTTTCCCTCTCTTCCCCTTCTCTCTTTCACTCTTTTCCACTCTCTTTCTCCTCTCTGAAATCTCTCTTTTGACTCTCCTCCTTCTCTCTCTTTCTCCCATTCTCTCTTTCTTCTTTCTCCTTTTTTCCCCACTCTCCCTTTTCTGCTTTTAACTCATCGGTATATTTTCTCACTGTCTTCACTCTCCTCCTCTTTTGGTTCCTCTCCATTCTCTTTTTCCACTCATCTTTCCTATTTGTATCTATCCCTCTTCCCCTTCTCTATACTCTCTCCCTTCTCTAACCACCCTCTATATTCTCTCTCACCTCTCTTCTTTTTCTGTCTCTTTTATCTCTCTTTCACTACCTTTTTTCTCTCCTCAGCCACCCTCCCTCCTCTCTTTCTATATTCTCACTCTCTTTCTGACACTCTTTGTCCCTCTCCTCTTTTTCTCTCTCTTATCATGCTTGCTCTTTAATCTCTCTCTCCTGTTTTTCTTTTCTCTTCTCCTCATATTATTATTTATATTATTTTATATTCCAAAACAAAAATTATTTAAATATAGAAAAAAAAATGTTTAGGGTTTACTGTAGTAAGACTGACACTGTTATGATTTATTGGGGTGAAGGGAAGTCACTGTTGCTTGACTAGTAAACCTAATACCTATATGATATGGTAACATTGCTCATTGTGGCTGGGGTCAAATATAACTATTTTGAATGCTGTTCATTGCACCCAGCATTCAATATCCTTTAATATTTAGTGAAATTAAAATGGTGAGCTGCCACTAAATAATAGCAATTGTTAATAATGTCTAAAAAAAATGGCAAAGGAAGGAAAAAATGCTATCAAACACATTTTTTTTCTACACTGATTTCATTTATGCTACAGAATTGATATATAGGCCTTTTGTTAGCAACAATATTTATTTATTATAGGGGTCAATTAGATTAGTTTGTTTTATGTGAATTTATTAGAATTAATTTAGAATTATTAAATGTGTGTGATTATTATAAGAATGAATTGTATTTTTGAGTTTTGCATTTAACTTGTAAGATTAGTAATATTTTACATTTCGGAGTTAGATGTGGTAAAATGTTTGAGTTGAGGTATGCATTAAATATGCATTTAAACTGGAAATAAAAACTGAAAGATGAGTTTACATGCAATTAAATATTTTCAAACTATTTTGCAGTAATTCATTATTTCACCTAAAGAATTTTTCACTTATTTCCAGATATGAGATTATATTTTTTTATAACTAAGGACACGAAAATGGATTGGCATTTAGGTCTGATAGAGCAGTATATTAACAGCCATGGGTATGGAACTTACTCAATTTCCGAATAGAATATAACTTTAATAATAAATCAAGGGCAACCCAATATAGGTAAATTATTTAGTAAATGACAAAATTATATTTAAAACTAGGAAGTTGAAAAATGTAATGAAAATGTTATTAGGGTATGGGAATCTTTGCTTATGTCATGGAGAAAATCCCATATTCGATTATCTAACAGAGCCTATATAATTTCTAAGGTACTCTCAAAATGGAAGGACTCTGCTAGTGCTCACTGTTTCAGATGTAATGCTGTTAATGCAGATCTTAAACATTGTTTCTGGCAATGCCCTAAGTTACAGAAATTTTGGTTTAAAATAATATTTTAGTTCAGAAAAATATGTAAAAAAGGGATAAAACTAGATAAGGTACACATAATATTTTTTATGTTCTTTGACAGATAATCTGCCAAATATAATTTTTTTTAACACTGCCATTCTTTTAGGCAGACACCTAATTTTAAAATCCTGGAAGTCTAAAAACAGTCCAAACTTTAATTTATTCATAGAAAGGATGTTTGACCAACTTAAACTAGAACAATTTCATGCAGTACTAGTTTCAGAAAGGATGATTGCTAACTTTTCCCCCTGTAAATTGGGAGAATATATTAAATCTTTTTCAATAAATATAAAAATTCAGATAATTCGTCCCTTTCAGAATTCTATTTTCTTTTCAAGTAGAATTACAAAAGGGACACTGTCCATCATATGGTACCTAAAGCTAATTTCTAAAATCAGATCAATATATATATATATATATTATTTTTTTCAATTATTTTTTTTGGGGGGGAAAGATACAGGGTGAGCATATTCTTTCTCCCCTCTCTTCTTTTTCTGTCTTTTTTTTTAATCTCTCTTTCACTACCTTTTTTCTCTCCTCAGCCACCCTCCCTCCTCTCTTTCTCCAGTCTCACTCTCTTTCTTACACTCTTTGTCCCTCTCCTCTTTTTCTCTCTCTCATCATGCTTGCTCTTTAATCTCTCTCTCCTGTTTTTCTTTTCTCTTCTCCTCATATTATTATTTATATTATTTTATATTCCAAAGCAAAAATTATTTAAATATATAAATAGGGTTTTCTGTAGTAAGAGACTGACACTGTTATGATTTTTTGGGGTGAAAGGAGGTCACTGTTGCTTGACTAGTAAACCTAATACCTACAGTATATGATATGGTAACAGTGCTGATTGACTGGGGTCAAATATAACTATTTTGAATGCTGTTCATTGCATCCAGCATTCAATATCCTTTAATATTTAGCAAAATAAAAATGGTGAGCTACCACTAAATAATAGCAATTTTTAATAATGTCTCAAAAAATGGTGAAGGAAGGAAAAAATGCTGTCACATTTTTTTCTAGACTGGTTTCATTTATGCTACAGGATTGATATCTTGGCCTTTTGTCAGCATCAATATTAATTTATTATAGGGTCAATTAGATTAGTTTGTTTGATGTGAATTTATTAGAATTAATTTAGAATTATTAAATTTGTGTGATTATAAGCTTGTGAATGAATTGTCTTTTTGAGTTTTGCATTTAACTTGTAAGATTAGTAATATTTTACATTTTGGAGTTAGATGTGGTAAAATGTTAGTGTTCAGGTATGCATTTAATATGCATTTAAACTGGAAATAAAAATTGAAAGATGAGATTACATGCAATTAAATATTTTCAAACTATTTTACAGTAATTCATTATTTCACCTAAAGACTTTTTGGTGTGAGATTATATTATTCTATAACTAAGGACACGAAAATGGATTGGCATTTAGGTCAGATAGAGCAGTATATTAACAGCCATGGATATGGAACTTACTCAATTTCCAAAGAGAATATAACTTTAATAATAAATCAAGGGCAACCCAATATAGTTAAATTATTTAGTAAATAATAAAATTATATTTAAAACTAGGAATTTGAAAAATTTAATGAAAATGTTATTAGGGTATGGAAATCTTTGCTTATGTCATGGAGAGAATACCATATTCGATTTTCTAACAGAGTCTATATAACTCCTAAGGTACTCTCAAAATGAAAGGACTGCTAGTGCTCACTGTTTCAGATGTAATGCTGTTAATGCAGATTTTATACATTGTTTCTGGCAATGCCCTAAGTTACAGAAATTTTGGTTTAAAATAATGTTTTGGTTCAGTAAATATGTAAAAAAAAAAAAGAAAAAGATAAAGCTAGATAAGGTACACATTATATTTTTATGTTCTTTGACAAATAATCTGCCAAATATTTTTTTTTATTAACACTGCCATTCTTTTAGGCAGACACCTAATTTTAAAATCCTGGAAGTCTAAAAACAGTCCAAATTTAATTTATTCATAGAAAGGATGTTTGACCAACTTAAACTAGAACAATTTCATGCAGTACTAGTTTCAGAAAGGATGATTGCTAACTTTTTCCCCCGTAAATTGGGAGAATATATTAAATCTTTTTCAATAAATATAAAAATTCAGATAATTCGTCCCTTTCAGAATTCTATTTTTTTTCAAGCAGAATTACAAAAGGGACACTGTCCATCATATGGTACCTAAAGATAATTTCTAAAATTAGATTTTATTTTTATATATATACAGTATATATATATATATATATATATATATATATATATATATATATATATATATATATATATATATATTATTTTTTTTTGGGGGGGAGGAAAGAGACAGGGTGAGCAAGTAGAAGGGAAGTCAAAGGGGAACAATGAAATATGTTATAAGACAAGATAAGACAGGACAATAGGACATGCATTGAGTTTTCAATTTTTCAATACTATAACAGCTGATGTCAGGCAATGCATAGTTTGTTTTTTTATTTTTATTTATTTATATATTTTTTATTGATATATAATATTACATTTAGTAATATTTACCTAAATAGATAAACATGCAGATACACAGAAATTATACATTGCCTGTATAATTTCTGAGTATCTGCATGTTTATCTATTTGGTTAAATGCCATTTAGACAAATATTATTTATTGATTATGATGAGACATTGTTAAATGTAATATTATTTCTCAATAAAAAAATATATAAATATATATATATATATATATATATATATATAATTTTTATTTCAGATAAGAAGATATAATACTGTATTTTTGCATGTATATTAGTAGATGGATACACTTATATAATAATTCAAGTATGTATATTAGCCAGAAATAGTCTGTATTAATAATTATGTACCATGTTTGTGCAAAAGTAAAATAGAAAAGGGTCTTTCCTTTTTATTTTGTTGCCTTAACAGCTAAGTTGTTTTCCCAACATGAAAAATCTTTATTTCATTTTTCCCTCAGGATAAATGGCAAACATCACCTTTCAAAAAACTGTCTAATTACCACTGATTTATTGTGGCAATTACATGTTATTACCTTTGCTGAGTAGTATTTTTTATTTTCTCAATGTACAGAGTTGGCTATGCTACAAATAAAAAAAAATCAAATCTATTTTTTTTTTCTTAATTAAGTTATATTACTGGACACTGGATATATAACAAAATCCATATAACAGATCAAATTAGCTTGTTTCTTTATTGTAATCTAATAAAATATACATCTACAAAAAAACTGTAAAACTGGCTACAGTCAATAAGATTTAACAATTTAGGAAGCTAAAAATGCTACGTAATTCTACTTCACATTACATGCATTTATTTTTCCACTTGGTTAAAAATCAGTTTTTAAAAGTTCACTCATGTATGTCACATTCATTTTCTGCTGTATATAAATGGGTCTTAAGGATTTTTTTCCAGCTTCATCTATGCAATCTATAGAAAAATGTATATTTATAAAGGTACCTATTACAAAGTGTCTATCAAATTCAGTGACAAATGGAGCCTTACGATTTTCTAATGGTTGTAGGTAGAAAGCCTTACGAAAGTAATTGATGTTTTGTATCTATTTATTTATGTAGTTTGAGAGGTAATTATTGGGGTGAGCGATAGAAAAATTTGATAGAGAAGGGAATAAGAGAATAAGAAGAGAGAGGAGTGGATCTAAAATTAGCATGAGAAATGAGTGTGAGTGCTATCAGAATTTGATGAATAATAGAAAAATCATAAAATTCTTTTTTTTTTCTGAGACTTATAAATTGTTTTCAAAATGTAATTTGCTGCCATGTCAGTCTGTTTATTGAGTTGTGCTTTAATCGTTGAATATGTGTAAGATCTATCTATCTATACAGGGCTCAAAATTTCAAGCCCTAAGCTTCTAGCCAGCCCAAAATGTTACTCGCCCCTTTTGATCTTACCCACTACCAACCCACACCACACCCTGTAACCCCCCATCTTTGCATATGTTTAGCCAATGTGAAACACCTTATTGTGAAGTCATTTTTTTCAATATTGTTTATGCATTAGGCAAATTAAATAATGCTATATACAGTAAAAAAATAACAAAAATAAGTGCATAGCAATTAACAACATCAACTGGGGATGACAACAGCTGGACAGAAAAATGTTGTTAAAATGAGAGAGTGCTGACATGTGAGGTCATAGGAGACCTGGAAAAATTGTCATCTTTCTATCTTTTCCACTGCATCCTCTCTCCAATCTCTTTTTACTCCCTCCCCTCTCTCTCAGGCCATATTTTTCTTTCTCTTTCTCTCTCCTCTCTCATATCTCTTACTTTTTTTCTCCAATCTTTCTTAACGCTATCTTTTTCTCCACTCTCACTTTTCCTCTCCAATCTCTCTCTGCCCCTGATTACCCTCTCAGAAGTCTAAACACTAATGGGGTCCCTATAGCCCAAGAGGAATATCATATCCTTGCCCTTTCATCCATACAGGGGCGGAACTACTAGATGTGCAGCAGGTGAAGTGGCACTGGGGCCCAAGAGGGGGTGGGGGCCAACAAGCAGAGCATCAGCAGACTGCTGTTTATGTCAGGCATTTTTTTCATCTTGGAAGTTTTGGCTGGAGAGGCTAAGCTGGCTGTACATTATGCATTTACTTGAACTTGTCAGCCTGGGTGTTAGATTTGTGAGGAGCAGTGTTGCACAGCAGAGGAGATTAAGCACACAAGAGTGCAGAAGCAGTAACACTGTGCTGAGTTCTGAATTCCGTTTCCTGCAGACAGTCACTTCCTTTTTGGTTCCCAGTGCTCAGCATTATATTTTAGAAGTCCTAGCTGTGCTTGCATTTCTTGAGCTGTCAGAGCTCTCTCTGTCCGGTGCTGTGGGGGAGGGACATCTTTGCTGCAGAGAGGCATCCAAGTAAGAGGGAGACAGAAGGGAAGCCGTGTGGAATGTCATTATATCTAGGCTGTGAGTGAGCCATAAGTTTCTTGTTTCAAGTTTTTTTTATTTTAATGAACAAGCTGTTTAAGCAGATTCATTGTCAAAGAGGGCTGCAGTGCACTGTCTAGCAGATATGCAGCCCTCTATGACAGTAAAGGGGCTTACGCAGTTTGTTTAATATGTATACATTTCTTTCATGTAATTAGCAAGAGTCCATGAGCTAGTGACGTATGGGATATACATTCCTACCAGGAGGGGCAAAGTTTCCCAAACCTCAAAATGCCTATAAATACACCCCTCACCACACCCACAAATCAGTTTTTACAAACTTTGCCTCCTGTGGAGGTGGTGAAATAAGTTTGTGCTAGATTCTACGTTGATATGCGCTCCGCAGCAGGTTGGAGCCCGGTTTTCCTCTCAGCGTGCAGTGAATGTCAGAGGGATGTGAAGAGAGTATTGCCTATTTGAATTCAATGATCTCCTTCTACGGGGTCTATTTCATAGGTTCTCTGTTATCGGTCGTAGAGATTCATCTCTTACCTCCCTTTTCAGATCGACGATATACTCTTATATATATACCATTACCTCTACTGATTCTCGTTTCAGTACTGGTTTGGCTTTCTACTACATGTAGATGAGTGTCCTGGGGTAAGTAAGTCTTATTTTCTGTGACACTCTAAGCTATGGTTGGGCACTTTTATATATAAAGTTCTAAATATATATGTTTAAACATTTATTTGCCTTGATTCAGGATGTTCAACGTTCCTTATTTTCAGACAGTCAGTTTCATATTTGGGATAATGCATATGAATAATTCAATTTTTCCTTACCTTAAAATTTGACTTTTTTTCCTGTGGGCTGTTAGGCTCGCGGGGGCTGAAAATGCTTCATTTTATTGCGTCATTCTTGGCGCAGACTTTCTTGGCGCAAAAAATTTCTTGTCATTTCCGGCGTCATACGTGTCGCCGGAAGTTGCGTCATTTTTTTGACGTTTTGCGCCAAAAAATGTCGGCGTTACCGGATGTGGCGCCATTTTTGGCGCCAAAAGCATTTAGGCGCCAAATAATGTGGGCGGCTTTTTTGGCGCTAAAAAATTTGAGCGTCATTGTTGTCTCCACAATATTTAAGTCTCATTATTTATTGCTTCTGGTTGCTAGAAGCTTGTTCATTGGCATTTTTTTCCCATTCCTGAAACTGTCATTTAAGGAATTTGATCAATTTTGCTTTATATGTTGTTTTTTCTATTACATATTGCAAGATGTCTCAGATGGACTCTGAATCAGAAGCCACTTCTGGAAAAACGCTTAACTGAGTTCTACCAAAGCTAAATTCATTTATTTTAAATGTTATAAATGTTTATCTTTAGCTATGGTTTGTAATAAGTTATTATGTTATACTTTTACATGCGGAATCCATTAGTATTTATGCTTTATATATTTTCTTTTCTTACAAGAAATATTTAGAAGACTTATAAGAAATATTTTTCTGATTCTATGTTAAAGGCTTTGTCTGACTTCGTGCCTTCTAATAAAATTTTTAGGTCTTTTTCACTTCTTTTTTAATTATTGAAGTTTCAAATGACCAACAACATACTGATTTATCCTTCTCTGATGATGTTTTTTTCTCTTTCATAAATTTTCTTCATCAGATATTGACACTAACAAATCTACTTTTTTATTATTTTTCTATTATTAAAGTACATTTGTTCTTTGTTGAAAAGGTGTTGATTATTTTGGATATTAAGGTAACTAGTTCTTTAAGACTAGCTGACATTATTTCTGCCTATTTATTTCTTCTGTGTTTTCAGAGGTTTTCTTTCTAATTCCCTATACTAGGGAATGGAATAGGCTGAGAATTTTCTTTTATTCCTTCTTCAAAGGTTTTAAACTATATTCTTTGCCAGCAGTTAAAACTCAATTTGGAGGGTTCTCCAATTTATTGGGGCTATCTCTAATTTTACTAATTATGCTATTGTTTCTATAGCAAAATAGTATTTATTTTCCTTTAGATAGTTGTATCTTATTTATGGAAAATTATTTAGTTTCAGGTACTTTTTTTGGTCCTGTGATTTATTTGGATATTGCAATTGCTTCTTTTTCTCTGTTTACTTTAAGATCAAGTATCAGATTATGATTTATTTTAGCATTGTTAAAGGGACAACATTTACTAGACTAGGTGCTGTTGCATTTGTCTTGTTGTTTTGCATTTATTGATTATGCAAGTCCACTGTATTGGCTGGTCCTTTAAACTGGACTATCATGCTAATAATTTCATTTGTGTCTTCATTTTATTGAATATTTTCGCAAATGAGGGTTAATCTATGTCTTTAGCTTTTTTAGCTATAAGAATTTTGTGATTTAAAAAAAAATAAAAAAATCCATATTTCTTTTGTTCTAAGATAATCAATTATCTGTTTTATAATTGGATTCAATTCTTAACTGTTACTCTGGGCTTCAAGGTTGAGTTCTAAGACTAAAACTTTAAGCTTATACTGGTTTGGTTGTTCTTATTAAGGAACGAATTCCTGAGTTCTTTCCCAAGTAACATGTCTATAATTGGAGTTCGAAATCAGCTCCCTAATTTTGCGATGTACGTGCCGTATTCCAGCTTGGCTGGTAAGGGGCAGGTTAAGGCTTCTTTGAAATTTATTTTGTCCAAATTTCTTTGATTTTATTCCAGTAAGGCTAACACTTTCTTTAACTGTGTTTCTGTCCTATATATTTTGGGTACTGTTGAAGCATGGCTGGGCACCCATGGGGTTCAAGCGCTGCTCAGACCTGGAATCTTCTGGGGTATTTCTTCCAGTTCCTTTTGAGGAACCGGGTTTTGGAGTTTTATTCAAACTATTTTGCCTTTTTATGGTCATTGATAGCATTATTTGTTTTCATTAGATACAATAAATGCATATTTTCATTTTTATGTTTTCATTCAGATTATTTTCTGAGGATGCGGAATCTCATATGATACACTTACTCTTCAGGACATAGTTAGAGGATCTTCTTTTCTAAAGCTCTTGATTCCTCACACAAGGGTCACCTTTTTTAGGAAGGGTAACCTTTTTAGGTTTCCTGATAGATTCAGTGTTCTTGATTCTGTCTCTGACGGACAAGAGGCATCTGAAATTGGTTTCAGCTTATCGAAACCTAATGTCTTATGACTGCTGCATTGGACGCGATCCCCTTTGCTCGTTTTCACATGCGACCTCTTCAGCTCTGTTTGCTGAACCAGTGGTGCAGGGATTATACAAAGATATCTCAATTAATATCTTTAAAACCGATTGTTCGAAACTCTCTGACGTGGTGGACAGACCACCATCGTTTAGTTCAGGGGGCTTCTTTTGTTCTTCCAACCTAGACTGTGATCTTAACAGATGCAAGTCTGACAGGTTGGGGAGCTGTATGGGGGTTTCTGACAGCACAAGGGGTTTGGGAATCTCAGGAGGTGAGATTACCAATCAACATTTTTGGAACTCCGTGCAATTTTCAGAGCTCTTCAGTCGTGGCCTCTTCTAAAGAGAGAGTCGTTCATTTGTTTCTAGACGGACGATGTCACAACCGTGGCATATGTCAATCATCAAGGAGGAACTCACAGTCCTCTGGCTATGAAAGAAGTATCTCAAACACTTGTATGGGCGGAATCCAGCTCCTGTCTAATTTCTGCGGTTCATATCCCAGGTATAGACAATTGGGAAGCGGATTATCTCAGTCGCCAAATGCTACATCCGGGCGAATGGTTTCTTCACCCAGAGGTATTTCTTCAGATTGTTCAAATATGGGGACTTCCAGAAATAGATCTGATGGCTTCTCATCTAAACAAGAAGCTTCCCAGGTATCTGTCCAGATCCAGGGATCCTCAGGCGGAAGCAGTGGATGCATTGTCACTTCCTTGGAAGTATCATCCTGCTTATATCTTTCCGCCTATAGTTCTTTTTCCAAGATTCTAAAGGAACGTTCGTTTATTCTGCTGGTGGCTCCAGCATGGCCTCACAAGTTTTGGTATGCGGATTTTGTCTGGATGGCCACTTGCCAACCGTGGACTCTTCCGTTAAGACCAGACCTTCTATCGCAAGGTCCTTTTTTCCATCAGGTTCTCAAATCCTTAAATTTGAAGGTATGGAGATTGAACGCTTGATTCTCAGTCATAGAGGTTTCTCTGACTCTGTAATTAATACTATGTTACAGGCTCGTAAAGCTGTATCTAGGAAGATATATTATCGAGTCTGGAAGATTTACATTTCTTGGTGTTTTTCTCATCATTTTTCTTGGCATTCTTTTAGAATTCCTAGAATTTTACAGTTTCTTCAGGATGGTTTGGATAAGGTTTGTCTGCAAGTTCCTTGAAAGGTCAAATCTCTGCTCTTTCTGTTCTTTTTCATAGAAAGATTGCTAGTCTTCCTGATATTCATTGTTTTGTACAAGCTTTGGCTCGTATAAAACCTGTTATTAAGTCAATCTCTCCTCCTTGGAGTTTGAATTTGGTTCTGGGGGCTCTTCAAGCTCCTCCGTTTGAACCTATGCATTCGCTGGACATTAAATTACTTTCTTGGAAAGTTTTGTTTCTTTTGGTCATCTCTTCTGCTAGAAGAGTTTCTGAATTATCTGCTCTTTCTTGTGAGTCTCCTTTTCTGATTTTTCATCAGGATAAGGCGGTGTTGCGAACTTCTTTTAAATTTTTCCCTAAGGTTGTGAATTCTAACAACATTAGTAGAGAAATTGTGGTTCCTTCATTGTGTCCTAATCCTAAGAATTCTAAGGAAAAGTCGTTGCATTCTTTGGATGTAGTTAGAGCTTTGAAATATTATGTTGAAGCTACTAAGGATTTCCGAAAGACTTCTAGTCTATTTGTTATCTTTTCCGGTTCTAGGAAAGGTCAGAAGGCTTCTGCCATTTCTTTGGCATCTTGGTTAAAATCTTTGTTTCATCATGCCTATGTCGAGTCGGGTAAAACTCAGCCTCAAAGGATTACAGCTCATTCTACTAGGTCAGTTTCTACTTCCTGGGCGTATAGGAATGAAGCTTCAGTTGATCAGATTTGCAAAGCAGCCACTTGGTTTTCTTTGCATACTTTTACTAAATTCTACCATTTTGATGTGTTTTCTTCTTCTGAAGCAGTTTTTGGTAGAAAAGTACTTCAGGCAGCTGTTTCAGTTTGATTATTCTGCTTATAATTTCAGTTTTTTTCATTATAAGATTTAAACTTTATTTTGGGTGTGGATTTTTTTCAGCGGAATTGGCTGTCTTTATTTTATCCCTCCCTCTCTAGTGACTCTTGCGTGGAAGATCCACATCTTGGGTAGTCATTATCCCATACGTCACTAGCTCATGGACTCTTGCTAATTATATGAAAGAAAACATAATTTATGTAAGAACTTACCTGATAAATTCATTTCTTTCATATTAGCAAGAGTCCATGAGGCCCACCCTTTTTTGTGGTGGTTATGATTTTTTTGTATAAAGCACAATTATTCCAATTCCTTATTTTTTATGCTTTCGCACTTTTTTCTTATCACCCCACTTCTTGGCTATGCGTTAAAATGATTTGTGGGTGTGGTGAGGGGTGTATTTATAGGCATTTTGAGGTTTGGGAAACTTTGCCCCTCCTGGTAGGAATGTATATCCCATACGTCACTAGCTCATGGACTCTTGCTAATATGAAAGAAATGAATTTATCAGGTAAGTTCTTACATAAATTATGTTTTTTCTACTGTTTAGTTCTTTAATCTCTGCAAATAAAATCTTAAATAGCCTGTTTAGTGTTGTGTACACTTGTTGGCAATTGGCACTATTGTTCATTATATCTAAATCTGTTCAGAATTTTAAATTTGCTTTTATATATATATATATATATATATATATATATATATATATATAGGTGAGGTCAGAGCCTGGTGAGGCACTAGATATGAAACGCCGGAGAAACACATATACCGCGGACCACAAGTACCCCCAACAGGGCAGGTTTTAATTATAGCTGAACCAGTGCATAGATGAAATAATCAGCTGATGGGTGAGAGCAGGTTAGTAACCATGGTGTTACTGATCAGCTGATTATTTCACCTGTGCACTGGTTTAGTTATAATGAAAACATATTCTGACATCTAATCAGGAAAATAAAATGACTGTTACTGTTAGACACACGTATCACTCTATCGATCTGTGAAGTCATTTTGGGTGTGTTGTTGCTTGTCCCATTACCAGCTACACAAGAACTCGCTGTCACGCTTACTTCAGATTAATTTATTGTACATAATGACACTAATATATGTTTATTACAGTGACAGCCCTACTGGAGAGGTTAACCTCATGTCTGCCACTTATTACCTTTCTCAGAAAGGTGTCCTTGCTAGGGCCCTTCATGTTCAGGTGTGTTAGCCATGTGCTCATCAGCAAATAACGTGCTGATGAGTCTGAATAATGTCTGGTTTCTCCTCATTATTAGTGACTGTCACTTGTCTCCTTTGTTCTCACATAGATATGAGGGTGACAAAATACTTCTGTCTTTAGAAAGATGGAGCAGATATTAGGAAAGTGCCTCAGGGGTTACTTTTTGGCCAGTTTTGTTTAATATATTAATCTGTGATATTGGTAAAAGGCTTCAGGGAAATCCCAGATAATACAATAATTCATAACAGAGCTGATAATCTAGAACTCTAAATGAGTAATGATATATTACAAAAATTTTTTTTGTAGGATCTAGAATTTAAAGGTACAGTAAAATCTATACAATTGTTTAATGCATATGAGCACTGTATAAGTATGTTAAAATATTTTTTACATAAACATTATGTTGAAGATGCATTTATAATTAAAGTTCCCAAGGGTTCATTGTTGTTTCAAGTGGAGTGTGTGGCAGGTAAGTAGTTCTTACAGTTAAGAGTTTACCTGGCATCTGGTTGTTGGCGTGGGGGAGTTCTGACACCAGACAATGTTCCAAAGCCTATGGCAGCACAACTACATTCACTAGTTACCAGTAATTCTCCATCTAGAACTTGTAAATTCTTAAATACTTCTTAAAAATATACAAAAGCTTAGCAAATGAAATACCTAAGTGAGCCTGTTAACTACTTAAAGGCTTAGTACACTGACACAACCAGGGGCATCTGCAAACATCTTATCAGGGGAGGGGCACGGGGTAAATTCAAATTCTCCAAGTATTATAATGTCAGTGGCACTGGCAACATGTGCTCAGTGCTGCAGGAGGGAACTTCTAATTGTACTACTTCATTTTATTTAAACAAGGTGGCTGTGCTGTGCTGTCTGATGATTGGTAGTGTGACATTGGCTTGAGTTCTTATTCTAAGTGACTGAATGTATATTTACCGTTTTGAAAATTCACAGCATTTCAAGCTGAAATATCTAGTCGCTAGATTCTACTAAAAAAAATAAGTCACTGGTTAATAATTTGTTCTAGAAATGATATCTCTTCAAGACTCTTCACTTCAGCTGGGTTCTTAAGATAATTCTGGTATAAGTGAGTTACCTTATTTGAACCTGTAACTTAAATATTTAAACTATTGTTTTATAAAAAAAATAGTCTCAGGCCAGTGAATAAATGATCAGATAAATTGTAATCATGTATTGTTCAGAGACTCAGAGTCATAGACTATGAGGCCCATTTATCAAGCTCCGTATGGAGCTTGTGGGACCGTGTTTCTGGCGAGTCTTCAGTCTAAAGACCGCTGCTCCATAACCCTGTCCGCCTGCTCTGAGGAGGCGGACAGTAATTGCCACAATTCAACCTGATCGAGTACGATCGGGTTGATTAACACCCACCTGCTGGCGGCCGCGAGTCTGCAGTGGGAGGTGTAGCACCAGCAGCTCTTGTGAGCTGCTGGTGCAATGCTGAATACAGAGTGCGTAATGCTCTCCGCATTCAGCGAGGTCTTGCGGACCTGATCCGCACTGTCAGATCAGGTCCGCAAGACCTTTGATAAATAGGCCTCTAAGTCTTAACGTAACACATGTAAAGCTAAAAGCAGGGCTTGCCTTGATGCAATGAGCTGAATGTGAGCTCCAGACAGTTACCTTACCGGCGTAATCCAGGGCAGTCAGTCAGTGCGGCAGTGAGGCTCTCACTGGGGCTGGGCAGGCTCAGGCTGAGCAGCTCCTCTTCTTCACCTTAGTGACTAGTACTCAGTCCTGTCCTGGGCACCCGGGAGCTCTGGCACTGGCATCCTCTCTCCTGCAACACCAGGCACACGTGACTGAGACTCAAAACGACAGTCTGTCACGCACGAGTCGGCATTAGCAGCTCCCTCCTTCACTTCCCGCCAGTCCGACTCACTTCCACCACGCCCGGCATGCCTCCCCAGACAAGAGAGACCGTCACCATGTGACCGTGATGATGAGCACTCCCGGCAGCGCTGATTGGCTGTCTGTTAGCTCCATCATATAGGCGTTTTGGAGAGCCACCTCTATTGGAGCTTGGTATGGGCCGCAAAAGATACCACTGGGTGTCACTAGCTCATAGAGTTAGTAACTCAGTATCAAGCATCCATGTTGCGCAATCAATGGAGGGCCGCTGAATGGCTCACTGCCTCTCCAATTGATTGTGCAACATAGCTGATGGATTCATGCCAGGATCGCATCGCATCCATCGCTATGGTGGTGCTGGCGGAGGGAATGGTCTGAAGTTTTTTTTTTATTAAAAACAATTTTTCTATGATTTGACTGCCTCCTATCTCTGCAAGCCAATGTATGTACACACTGTATATATATAATAAATATATTTATAATTTCCTTGGCCACAGTGATATATATATATATATATATATATATATATATATATATATATACAGTGCATATCCCTTATATAATATCCCTTTAGATAATATTTGTAACAGGTAGCCCAACATTCACTCACAAACTGTTAAATTTTCACTCGCCTAGTGCCAGTGGAAATTTTGAGCCCTGTTTATATATATATCAACTAAATGTTTCCAATCTCACACCAATTGAAAACATGATAACACATTTTTCACATTATGAGAACATTTTTAAAGTGAAGAAGAATCACATGGTCAATGAAAATAACTTCTCTGTTTGGGAATTGATGCTATCACTTGGAAAAAGAATATGACATTTGCATTTGGTCGAATGTAAGTAAGATCACACATCGAGTTTAGAGTTTTTGTGTTTTCTGTGTTTTACACAACCAATATTCCATCATTTTAAATATGAGTTCTGAATATTTGAATTTAAATACATCTTATATTGTTTATTTTGAAAATGTAATTTATTGCAATTTTTTTAAAAAAAAATTAAGATAATAATGCAATGAACAAAGTGAGCACAATTAAAATCATATTTTTTTAATGTATGTTATGTACATATTTAACATCATAATGATGTCTTGATTGGCCTCTTTTTAATGATGCCCTTTGATGTTGTGTCCATCCCCATGTGTTGTGTGCTATGGGTGCAAAACTTGGTTGCTCATGTGTGTCATGCCTCTCACTCATAATCTGGGTATTGCTTAAAAAACTTATCATTTGTCCTATACTAGAACCAGATCTACTATGTCTGGACCACTAAAGTGGATGTTTATAGTTATTTCTCAGATGGGCACAGATATCAGCTTGGCTTGTTGTTGTTTACACAACCTGGCACAAAAAGATGGTCTTCTAGGTGAATCTGTGCTTCACCTTAACCATGGGAAAAATGCACCCGCATAGCCACTATTGACCTTGGATCTTGGCAGTGGGGAGGGGGCGTGTATTTAAAGCATGTTTACACGACATAGAATGTGCGTTCACTAAAAATAATAATAGTTTATGTGTAGTAACAGTTCAAATAATACATTTGTAATCTATGATTCACTGTACATTTAGTAGATTTCTTACAATTACAAATCTTGCCACTGAACTACATATAATAAGTTTAAGAAAGAACAGAGGTGAACAATATGCCTGAGGAAACGGCGTGTTATGCCGAGAAACGCGTTGCATGTTTAGGGGGCTATTAGAATACCCCAATTCCACTCTTTTGTATTTCGGTTTTTAATTTGTTTTTAATAAATACTATATTTTTTATGAAAAACTATTTTGAGTTAATATACCTTACCTACCTGTGTTCATCGTTACCATATGGGAGTTTAATCATTTAAATATCTTTGCTCTTGAATACTGCTTATTGGGAGATCTTTCCTTGGGGTGAGCTGACACACCTTCCCCCAATCTGCCAGCCTGCTTCTACCATCACATTGGTGTGCTTGGTCAACATCATACGGGAAATTCTAGTTGTGGGGGAGCTGTTACACCTGTTAAATCTACAGCCTGCACCTACCAGCATATTGGTGTGCTCCATGAATATGTGAGTACCCACTTGGCTCTTACTACATTGTGTTTTCACACACAATTGATGATATTACACATGAGGCGCCCCTCTTTTCTTTTTTAATCTTTATAGTCAACCCGGACTTGTCGGTGAGGAGGAGGCAGCCAGCATTTGCTCTTTTGGATTTAAGGAGGACTTACTTTCACATCCCAAAAGTGACATTTTACCTTTATCTACTCTGGGACAATCCTGTGTATTTACAATTCTGTATGTATGCATTACCATTATAGTTTTGTTATTAACACAATAGATTTGCTGTTAATTGTAAATCATCAGCATACTTATTCTTTCACTAGCGCCCCCTTGTTGATTAGATCACCTCTACATATAATAAGTATAGCATATATAACATAACAGTGGCACAGAATATGCAGCCTGACCATGCCTCGTATAACGATGGGTCTGGGTATTCTTGTGACCAATAAAAATGTCCTTTTATGTCTATGGTTTGTATAAATACACAGAACATTTAATAATTAACCAATCAATCTTTTGGGATCATGGGGCCTATTAGCTATTTGTAGGTGAATGGATAAAATGCTTTATTGACATTAATATGAAATTTGGTCTGTGGGTTAAGAGTTTAAAATGAACATACCCATCTGAGAAAGAACTGGTAAAATCAGTGTGAGGTTTGTGTATATGAACAGATACTGAGTGATAAGCAGAATAATGAGAACTTTAAAGGGACATGAAAATCTGTAATTACAACACTTTTCAGTACCCTTACAATAGATTAAGATACCAATGTGAAACCCTTCTGAATACATTAACTTGTGCTTTATTTGAAGAAGCCAATCTAGATTTGTTAGTAGACAGTTTGCCACCACCATTCTGTTAGCAAAACTTGCATTGTTTTTATATTATCATATCGTCTCACATTTACAGGCTCAAAATGTTAATGTTGATTTATGGGATATAGCATATAATTAAGTATGCAGTAGTCAAGACAGGGCACAACAAGAGCCTAAACATGTTTACAGATGAATAACAAATAAAAGAACAATGCCCCCGATAAAAAAAAATGGAGGTTCTGAATACTTATTTAATTGCTATTTGTGAGTTTAATTGATTATTTATGTATGTGACAGTATGTGAGTATAGAAGTATCAGTGTATGTTTTCCTGAATGTACTATTTGTTAGGGATGAACAGATTTTACACAACATGCATTTATATTTCAATAAATTGTTTCCAATTAATATTTCAATGTTTGATCAATATTTCAAATTGTGTTTAAGTCTCATAAGCTTGCATTATAAGTTAAGGAGTATTGACCTTTGAATTTATTTCATTTGAATTGTATATCTCCTTCACTTATATTGAAACTTCTATCGCAATAGGTTACATTTCACTACTTTGAATGTTATCAGTGTACAGTATATCTGTTATGAGTAAAGTCAGATATTGATTACCTGGGTAAAACGGACATTACCCAAGCGGCTGTGGGTAAAGCTTGATGTAAGATCATAAATCCACTCAGAGTCATCGAGTCACTGCATCAAACATATATATGATGCACTATAATTCCCTCATCTTCACTATCTTTTTTGCCTCCACCTGGGGGGTTCAAGGTGGGTGAAGACCCCCTTGTAAACCTCATTCCCTAAGGTTCACTTGGGGTGCATGCCAGAGGATCGGCGGGGCACCTTCCTTGAACCCTCCCGGCGGAGGCAAAAAAAATAAAAATAGTGTAGATGGGGAATTACATTACATCGGGCATTACCCACAGCCATTTGGGTAATGTCCGTCTTACCCGGGTAATCCTAGAATTACCCGGATATCTGACTTTACCCATAACATATCTAAGAGATTCTATTGTTAAATGAATAAATTGTAACATTTAAACCATGATTCTAAAAGACTCATTTTGATGTTCAAATAAAGTAGGAAACTGCAACATTTAATTCAAAGAAAACATTTGAATTGGCAACAATTAACATTCAATGAAGAATTTAAATTATATGTTTATTCTAAAGAGTAAATGGGATTAAATTAAAGGGATAGGAAACTCAAAATATGTTTTAATATTTTTTTAAACGTCATTAAATATTATACATATTTGTAATATGTACCTATTAAACTTTTAATGTCCTTTTCTTGGTATTGCTCATTGAAAATCCTTATTTAGCCAAACCCATTTTTTGCTCATTATGTGGGACCTATAATGATGTTCTACTTAGGTAGAAAAATCATGGTGGCCCGCATGCACATTTACTGTCTTTGTTGAGTAACGCATGCACATCTTGGTCCCGCTCAGTCTTTTCTTGCGGAGTATCACCAAATGCAGGGCGGACATCTGGCATGTGACGTATTTAACGGTGGGCATGGTGCACCAGAGCGATGATGATTCACAGTGATAGCCCAGATCCCCTCGCATTAGCCCTAGCGCTCCTTCTAGCTTAGTTCACACTTATATATTGCTACTCTGTCAGTGTAAAGAGTATGCCCTGTGTGGATAAGTTCATTATTGCAGCTGACTAGAAGGGTAAATATTATCCTGTTCTAGCAATCAACCTATTTTTTTGCTTGGGGTAAAGCTGCCCAGAAAGAGTTAAAATGTGTGCAGCGGTCTTCTGGGACCACCCACTCTAGTTACATCTGTTAGCGCCTGTCTATTATTATCATTTATTTGTATAGCGCTGCGTTGTGGAGTTAGCTAAATCAAGGCTGATTATTGCTTCAGTGCCTTTATGTTTATATTTTGGTGACAGAATAAAAACATTAGTGTGCGGTGAGTAATGCATCCTTATTTTGATACATCAATCAACTTAAGCCAGCCTTGCCTCCCATGAATTAACTCCACTGCTATGAATATTAAAATGAATTGGGTGAAACCGATTCGCTATTGGATGGGGCACGGGAATTCGTTTTACATAAACCCTGACTATTTTATAGGCAGTTGTTGAAGCTCATTTTATGCATATTTAAAAGTTAAATTAAATATATTTAGAAGCTTCGTTTCAGCAAAAAAGTAGGTTGATTTTATATCATGTATTTATATATTTATAATAATGTCTTTTATTTTCACTACATTTTGCAAAGATTTCTAACCCTTTAATATACAGGTCATCATTTACTCTTTCAATGCAATGTCAGCCTAACATTGTTCTATATTAAATGTACGCCCTAGTTCATTGTATTTCACTATGAGTATAACTGTGTGAGAGTATGCGTGTCTGTAGTTCCTTATATATGTATTTTTATGCATGTATATTTATATGTGTGTATACTGTATGTATGTATATATATATATTTGCAGTTATATGTGTTTATGTATGTGGATGCACATCAGTATGTGTGTGCATATATATATATATATATATATATATATATATATATATATATATATATATATATATATATATAGTATCTCACAAAAGTGAGTACACCCCTCACATTTTTGTAAATATGTTATTATATCTTTTCATGTGACAACACTGAAGAAATGACACTTTGCTACAATGTAAAGTAGTGACAATACAGCCTGTATAACAGTGTAAATTTGCTGTCTCCTCAAAATAACTCAACACTCAGCCTTTAATGTCTAAACCGTTGGCAACAAAAGTGAGTACACCCCGTTAGTGGAAATGTCCAAATTGGGCCAAAAGTGTCAATATTTTATGTGGCCACCATTATTTTCCAACACTGCCTTAACCCTCTTGGGCATGCAGTTCACCAGAGCTTCACAGGTTGCCACTGGAGTCCTCTTCCACTCCTCCATGATGACATCATGGAGCTGGTGTATGTTAGAGACCTTGCACTCCCCCACCTTCCATTTGAGGATGCCCCACAGATGCTCAATAGGGTTTAGGTAAGGAGACATGCTTGGCCAGTCCATCACCTTTATCCTCATCTTCTTTAGCAAGGCAGTGGTCATCTGAAAGGTGTGTTTAGGGTCATTATCATGTTGGAATACTGCCCTGCAGCCCAGTCTCCAAAGGGAGGGGATCATGCTCTGCTTCAGTATGTCACAGTACATGTTAGCATTCATGGTTCCCTCAATGAACTGTAGCCGGCAGCATTCATGCAGGCCCAGACCATGACACTCCCACCACCATGCTTGACTGTAGGCAGGACACACTTGTCTTTGTACTCCTCACCTGGTTGCCGCCACGCACGCTTGGCACCATCTGAACCAAATAAGTTTATCTTGGTCTCATCAGACCACAGGACATGTCCTTAGTCTGCTTGTCTTCAGCAAACTGTTAACAGGCTTTCTTGTGCATCATCTTTAGAAGAGGCTTCCTTCTGGGACGGCAGCCATGCAGACCAATTTGATGCAGTGTGCGGCGTATGGTCTGAGCACTGACAGGCTGACCCCCCCACCCCTTCAACCTCTGCACCAATGCTGGCAGCACTCATACGTCTATTTCCCAAAGACAACCTCTGTATATGACGCTGAGCTCATGCCCTCAACCTCTTTGGTCGACCATGGCGAGGCCTGTTCTGAATGGAACCTGTCCTGTGAACCACTGTATGGTCTTGCCCACAGTGCTACAGCTCAGTTTCAGGGTCTTGGCAATCTTCTTATAGCCTAGGCCATCTTTATGTAGAGCAAGAATTTTTTTTTTCAGATCCTCAGAGAGTTTTTTGCCATAAGGTTGACCTTCCAGTGACCAGTGTGAGAGCGATAACACCAAATTTAACACACCTGCTTCCCAATCACACCTGAGACTTTGTAAAACTAAAGAGTCACAAGACACCGGGGAGGGAAAATGGCTAATCAGGCCCAATTTGGACATTTCCACTTTGGGGTGTACTCACTTTTGTTGCCAACGGTTTAGGCATTAATGGCTGTGTGTTGAGTGATTTTGAGGGGACAACAAATTTACACCGTTATACAGGCTGTACACTCACTACTTTTTATTGTAGCAAAGTGTAATTTCTTCAGTGTTGTCACATAAAAAGATATAATAAAATATTTACAAAAATATGAGGGGTGTACTCACTAGAGTCGGCAGACAATGTCTGGGTGGAATATAGCAGTGTTATATTTGGAAGCTGCACTTTACCAGGAATTGAAAAGACTACAATTTTCAGAATTTAATTGCAGGAAAAAGAGGACAAAAAAAATAATTAATGTATGTTGCAAAGAATTTTGCTACAAATAATTAAAGTATCTTTAAAAAGCTGAGGTGGTGTCAATCCAGGATATCATTTGTTTTAAAAAATAAATATGACTTTTATTCATGACTATTTATAAATATCATTATAAATCAAGTTATCACCATTATTAATCCATTTCTAAATGTTCACAAATGCAACCCGTAATTTTAAAATTTTTTTGGCTGTCGATCACGTTTCTGGATCAGCCAACTGAAATTCTGGCCGTTAGTCGGCCGTCAGTGCACGTCATCTGCCTACTTGATCCTGTGCCCATGCATCTTGGCATCCACGCACGCTCACGTTTCGCACATGCATATTCACACTATTTAGGAACCCCATAAGACGTTTCCAATGCAATTAATGCATGCGCGGTTGGGATAGGTGCGTGCACAGAAGACAGTGAGCTCACCGATTGGCGCATGCGCTGTTTCATGGAGCCTCGTGAACATGCTTTAGACAGACGTAGAAAGCGTGTGGGACCGCTCTATACGTCAAAGACAAGGAAAGTATGTGGGAGGAATCACGCATCGCAACGGTAGGGAGTTATAAATATAGATAATATAGAAATAAAAATAAAAAATCAGCAAAAAAGTTATCGATTAAGTTAGGGTAATAGTAATAAATGTATTCATGTCTTGATGATGTTGAAAATTTACCTTCACTTTAAGTGGAGAAAGGGAAATTTGGCTACAGATAAACTGTAACCAATGAAAACCAAGTGTTTGAAGGACCATTTAATACAATAAAATTGCATAATCAAAAAGTGCATAATAAAAAGACAATGTAATAATACTTACTATGAAGTTTTATGAGAACATTTCAAAATGTACGTCAAATTGCCAGCCTCTTGTATCATGTGACAGGAATCATCCAATCAAAGACTCATAAACATATACACTACTGGTACCATAGGAAATGGGGCCCAAAGAAATGGGGGATTTAAAACTTAACTTTTAATGTTAATGTTAAAATTGGGTGCAAATTAAAAAATCACAGACAGTGTGAGAGTGAATGAAAGGAAACCTGAGGTTAAATTTATCTCAGGGGTCAGAGGTATATATATTTACTGGAAAACCTCAGTGTGTTCTCAAGAGGATACAACATAAACCAAATAGAGGCAAAATAAACCTTATATAACTCTGGACATTTTCTGACTTCTACCACAATCAATGGTATAATTGCCCCTATTAATGGTTTGTGAGTAAATGAAGGGTGTCCTATAATAGTAGAATACCACAGTATTGCATGTATAGTGCAACTTCCTCTAGGAGATCCGTGTGGGAAATATTAATCGCCTTGTGTGTACCTGGGTTGAGAAATACCCCAGAACATCTATAATTATCTGGAGATCAGTTTTGATACACTTATTAGATATTGCGTGGTTCACCTCTAAGTACCATTATCGGATAGTCCCAGGTATTAAAACAAAGGATTTTGTACTTTGTATAAAACTCGTGTTTTGGATTGGGTTAATACCTCATTCCAGTTGGGTGGTATTAGGCTGCTGGTATACTCCTCGTTGATGAAATTTCCAAAACTTATTATTTTATATCCAGAACAATTTCCCAATTGTAAAGGTTCTTAAATCAGTAATAACTCGAATAATACTAGAATAATAGAATACCACGATATTGTAAGTTTAAACGGTTAAAGGAGACTGAGTTCCTGTCGGGTAGTGGATGTTATATATTCTATATCCTATATGCACTGGGAGAATATGGTTTATATGGCACAATGGGTTTATTGGTATTTTTCTAATTTTATGCACATGGTCGCATTTTATTGTACTCAGCACTCAAGTAGGCATGAACATTAACCCAGTACTTAATCAGCTGGTCTGTTTTTGGGTATCACATACACCCTTATAAGGATATATATATATCTCCTGACAGTAGTTTGGTAAATGTAGAGTAATTACCATGTAATCTTGGATTTGTGTAGATTTTACTGTGGAATCAGGTTCTGCACCGTTATTTGGGTTACGCTGCTGTGCTTTAGACCTTAATAATTAGATTAGTATGCTGGATTAGCACAAGTTTCTATTCTGGCTCCCAGCTCCACTAATAACAAGCATACCACCGATTGAGTAACCGTTAAGATATCCGGTCCTCACACTTGCTTGGATACCAAATCCTGTTACAAATGCTATTAGGAAATAGTAGTTCAGGGGGTTCTCATCCTAGTCTCGATGTTAGTTACGGTGTACAGCTCCAATGAGCAAAGGGTCTTACATTCACACACGTACCCTGGTTTTTAAATTACAGTTAATAGTAATTATAAAAAGTTCTTGATCTGAGGTAACTTAAAAAATAATAGAATAATACAATACCACTGTATAGTAAGTTAAGCGATTAAAGGAGATTATGTTCCTGTAGGATAGTGGCTAGTATATATTTTCTATATCTTATATGTACTGAAAGACCACCGTTTATATGGCACAATGGGTTTACTTATTTTAGTCTAGTTTAATGCACATAATCGCATTTCATAATCAGATTGAGCTCGCATTCTATTGGCTGATCGGAACAGCCAATAGAATGCAAGCTCAATCTGATTGGCTGATCGGATCGGCCAATCGGATTGAACTTGATTCTGATTGGCTGATTCCATCAGCCTATCAGAATTTTCCTACCTTAATTCCGATTGGCTGATAGAATCCTATCTGGCTGCCGGTCTGGATCTACTCTTCTTCCCGGATAGGATGAAGACTTTGGACCCTCTTCTGGACTTCTTCAGCCGTCGGATGATGGATGTCTAGCCCCCGCTTGGGCTTGGATGAAGATTTTGGAGCCAGGATGCATCGGTGATACCCGGTGAAGTGAAGATAAGGTAGGAAGATCTTCAGGGGATTAGTGTTAGGTTTATTTAAGGTTTTTTTTTGTTAGATTAGGGGTATGTGGGTGGTGGGTTGGGGGGGGGGGGGTATTGTATGTGATTTTATACAGGCAAAAGAGCTGAATTTCTTGGGGCATGCCCCGCAAAGGGCCCTGTTCAGGGCTGGTAAGGTAAAAGAGCTTTGAACTTTTGTAATTTAGAATAGGGTAGGGCATTTTTTTATTTTGGGGGGCTTTGTTATTTTATTAGGGGGCTTAGAGTAGGTGTAATTAGTTTAAAATTGTTGTAATATTTTTCTAATGTTTGTAAAAAAAAAATATTTTTTGTAACAGTTCTTTTTTATTTTTTGTACTTTAGTTAGTTTATTTAATTGTATTTATTTGTAGATATTGTATTTAATTCATTTATTGATAGTGTAGTGTTAGGTTTAATTGTAGATAATTGTAGGTATTGTATTTAATTAATTTATTGATAGTCTAGTGTTAGGTTTAATTGTAACTTAGGTTAGGATTTATTTTACAGGTAATTTTGTAATTATTTTAACTATTTTAGCTATTAAATAGTTCTTAACTATTTAATAGCTATTGTACCTGGTTAAAATAAATACAAAGTTACCTGTAAAATAAATATAAATCCTAAAATAGCTATAATATAATTATAATTTATATTGTAGCTATATTAGGGTTTATTTTACAGGTAAGTATTTAGCTTTAAATAGGAATAATTTATTTAATAAGAGTTAATTTATTTCGTTAGATTTAAATTATATTTAACTTAGGGGGGTGTTAGGGTTAGGGTTAGACTTAGCTTTAGGGGTTAATCCATTTATTACAGTAGCGGCGAGATTCGGTCGGCAGATTAGGGGTTAATAATTGAAGTTAGGTGTCGGCGATGTTAGGGAGGGCAGATTAGGGGTTAATACTATTTATTATAGGGTTATTGAGGCGGGAGTGAGGCGGATTAGGGGTTAATAACTTTATTATAGTAGCGGTGCAGTCCGCTCGGCAGATTAGGGGTTAATAAGTGTAGGCAGGTGGAGGCGACGTTGAGGGGGGCAGATTAGGGGTTAATAAATATAATATAGGGGTCGGCGGTGTTAGGGGCAGCAGATTAGGGGTACATAAGTATAACGTAGGTGGCGGTCGGCAGATTAGGGGTTAATTATTGTAGGAAGCTGGCGGCGACGTTGTGGGGGGCAGATTAGGGGTTAATAAATATAATATAGGGGTCGGCGGTGTTAGGGGCAGCAGATTAGGGGTACATAAGTATAACGTAGGTGGCGGTCGGCAGATTAGGGGTTAAAATAATTTAATCGAGTGTCGGCGATGTGGGGGGGCCTCGGTTTAGGGGTACATAGGTAGTTTATGGGTGTTAGTGTACTTTAGAGCACAGTAGTTAAGAGTTTTATGAACCGGCGTTAGCCCAGAAAGCTCTTAACTACTGACTTTTTTCTGCGGCTGGAGTTTTGTCGTTAGAATTCTAACGCTCACTTCAGACACGACTCTAAATACCGGAGTTAGAAAGATCCCATTGAAAAGATAGGATACGCAATTGACGTAAGGGGATCTGCGGTATGGAAAAGTCGCGGCTGAAAAGTGAGCGTTAGACCCTTTCCTGATTGACTCCAAATACCGGCGGTAGCCTAAAACCAGCGTTAGGAGCCTCTAACGCTGGTTTTCACGGCTACCGCCAAACTCTAAATCTAGGCCATAGTTTTAATACCTGGGACTATCCGATAATGGTACTTAGAGGTGAACCATGCAATATCTAATAAGAGTATCAAAACTGATCTCCAGATAATTATAGATGTTCTGGGGTATTTCTCAACCCAGGTACACACAAGGCGATTAATATTTCCCACACGGATCTCCTAGAGGAAGTTGCACTATACATGCAATACTGTGGTATTCTACTATTATAGGACACCCTTCATTTACTCACAAACTATTAATAGGGGCAATTATACCATCGATTGTGGTAGAAGTCAGAAAATGACCAGAGTTATATAAGGTTTATTTTGCCTCTATTTGGTTTATGTTGTATCCTCTTGAGAACACACTGAGGTTTTCCAGTAAATATATATACCTCTGACCCCTGAGATAAATTTAACCTCAGGTTTCCTTTCATTCACTCTCACACTGTCTGTGATTTTTTAATTTGCACCCCAATTTTAACATTAACATTAAAAGTTAAGTTTTAAATCCCCCATTTCTTTGGGCCCCATTTCCTATGGTACCAGTAGTGATTTCTTCACTTTGTGCTGTTGAGTGCTATTCAAGTACATTCTTCCAATTGCGTTTGCAATTGATATCCCATGGTCTGTTTCTCACAATGTACAGCACCTAAGTCCCAGTGTGTATCATTATTTAACCAATTCTCTCTCCTGCTACATAAGAGAGAAGAATATAACAAGGGACACAGCACTAGTAGTGCCGTCGTTTTTTTCTTTTTCTCAATTCATAAACATATACACTGTGAACTTTTGCTCATGCTCTGTAGTAGTTGATGCCTAGGAAATCATGTAAAGAAAAAGTCTGTGCAGAATGTGACAATTTGGAAAGTCTCTTAAAACTACATGCTCTATCTTAATCATGAATGTTTAATTTTGACTTTAGTGTCCCTTTAATATTATTGATTTATACCAAGTGCTGGTGTTATTGGGAAGCATGATTTTCAGGACTGACTAACTCCTGTGAGAAAATACAGTGTTTTATAGAGAAAGCAGATATTTATCGGATATTTGCTGTATTATCTACTTTTAATATGCATGTGTGAAGAGTCCTTAATGCTGTGAAATTCTGTAACTAATAAATAGCTTTTTGCCTCTGCTATATGCTATTGATTTATACTGAACCCAATGTTTTACACAGCGAGTATTCAAAAGAGTCTATTGAAATATTATTGATGGATATCATTAAACTGGCCACTTTGCTGCCTTCTTAATTATATGTTCAAAAAGCCACTAAATGCTTCATTATATCGCAGTGACATTTTGCTATGAAAATATAACTGCTTGCTGATATGGACTTTTTTGCAAGCTTTTAACTCCTGCTGACTTATTTGTTAGCTGTGCTTGACTCAGTTACCAGATTATTGCTTAAAATAAGCATTATGCACTGATGACTAGATGCCATGCAATGGGCTAAAATGTTGCTGCTTCACAAACCAGTAGAACTCTCATTTTTAGTTTAGTGGCTCCATTTTGGTAAATCCGATCACACTTGGTCCACTTTCTAAATAGTAACGGCAACAGAATGATTGTAATATTTACTATCCATCAAAGACTTTTGGACAGACGTCAATTTGTTATACATGTACCAATTATAGCCCTTAAAATGTTAACCCCTCTTCTGTAACTAAACCTTGGTGCTACCCTGGAACCCCCACTGCATTTAGCTTTTAGCTGCCGTTGCTAAAATGAATTAATGTTAAACACATTAACCCTTAGCTCTAACTTCCCATTAACCGTAACAACACTAGTTAATTAACCCTAGTTACAATTTAACTCTAAGCACTAAGACCTCCTGCACTCATTGCATTGTCTCCTAAATAGACATGTGCGATTCGGTTCGGATCAATTCGAAAATTCGGCCGAATTCGTAAAATTCGGGATTCGGATCGATTCGAATTTCCGAATTAAAATAGTGCCGAATCTAACGAATAAATCCGAATTAGTTCGGATTTATTCGGATTTATTCGGTAGATTCGGATGGCCATGGATTACACTAGTATTGTACAGTATATTAGGTTATATCACTCTGCTATGGGTTACACCTAATATACAGTACATAATACTAGTCTAATACACAGCACATCTCACCTAACACTTACCGAAATTCCTAATTTCTGAACCGAACCGAATCGAACCGAATCCAGCCGAATTTATTCGAATCTCAATAAATCCGAAACAAATCCGAACCGAATTGATTCTAATTTTTCTGAATTCGAATCGATCCGAACCGAAATTCAAAAAAATCCGAATCGATCCGAACCGAATTTTTTCTCTACTCCTAAATGAGCCTAAGACCCTACAACTTAATAAGCCCTTAAATCTCTTAATATTAAGACAACATGACCCCCAAACATATAAGACCTAACTGATATTACTGTTAGACCCACACCTCAGTTGCCCTTAAATGCCCTTAACTAACCCTAGCCCAACACCAGATTAGTCCACGCATGGTCAGCCTCCTCTTATATAAAGGTCACTTAGGAGGAGTCAGATCATATTGTGAAGACCCTGTTGTTGATGGAGAAGAGTATAAATGGTAATTCATCTATTTTATGGAAGCTTATGGTAATATAAAATTTAATATTTATCAGACTATTTTTAATGTAATATTAAAAAGTTATTTTTTATATAAACATTAGTATTACAGGCTTTAGAATTTAGGAGGTGATACAGCAATGAGGCATTTTTTACGGGTGTGTTTAAGGTAGGGGGCAATAACTTAGTGGAAGGATTTGTACTTTTTGAGGAGTCACAGTAAGGGTTAATAGTATTTGAGATGGGGAAGTCAGGGGGTTATGGCAAATAGCATTAAAGGGACAGTCTAGTCCAAAATAAACTTTCATGATTCAGATAGGGCATGTAATTTTAAACAACTTTCCATTTTACTTTTATCACTAATTTTGCTTTGTTTTCTTGGTATTCTTAGTTGAAAGCTAAACCTAGGAGGTTCAAATGCTAATTTCTTAGACCTTGAAGGCTGCCTCTTATATGAAAGCATTTTGACAGTTTTTCACCACTAGGGGGTGTTAGTTTATGTGTGTCATATAGATAACACTGTGCTCACGCACGTGGGGTTACCTAGGAGTCAGCACTGATTGGCTATAATGCAAGTCTGTCAAAAGAACTAAAATAAGGGGACAGTTCTTAGAAGCCAAACGTGAAAACATCCCATGCACAACCCTGGCCTTAGATGCCGAAAAGGCACTTGACTGGGTAAATTGGCTTTATCTCTTTGAAGTGCTACATAAATTTGGTTTTCCGCCATACTTTCAATCTTGTGTCAAAGCACTATACTCCTCTCCGTCGGCAACGGTCAGAGGGCTTGATTTCCTTTCCCCCTCCTTCCCTATCACCAATGGAACAAGACAGGGATGTCCGTTATCACCCCTGATATTCGCACTAATAATGGAGCCACTGGCTGAGGCAATTCGATCCGCTGAGGATATAGTTGGTGTGGTCATAGCGGGTATACCCCAGAAAACTGCTTTATTTGCTGATGACCTCACCGTCTTCTTGGGGAGCTCTACCCTATCCCTTCCAGCTCTCTTTAAGCTTCTCCACACCTTTGGAACGATCAGTTACTACAAATTGAACGTAAACAAAACGGACGCTTTTACTATCAATATATCAGACAGGGACTATACCGACCTTACAAAGCATTATACATTTAACTAAAAACTAAAGCACTTAGGGGTCTTCCTATCTTGGAACATATCCACTGTAGTTGAATCCAATTTCTACCCACTCTTAGATTCCTTCCAGAAATGTGTAGATCGTTGGAATGTCCCATGTATTTCCTGGCTAGGCAGAGTGGCCTCTTTTAAGATGACCCTACTACCTAAATTAACTTACCTTTTTAGAACCTTGCCAATACCTATACCTAAATCCCTCATTGGAATATTTCAAATGTTATGTAACAAATTCATATGGAGTAAAGGACACCCTCGGGTGTCCACCAGAATCATGCAGCAGCCGATATTAAGTGGGGGTGCGGGTGCCCCCAACCTGGCTTTATACCATGAAGCCTCTAGACTTGCCCACATTCTTCCCTGGAGTTCTGATTCCTCGGATTGTAAGTGGTGGGGCTTAGAACAGGCTACTTTACCAAATTCACTCTCCCTCTTGGATCTACTATGGATTCCTAAACATATTAGGGTATCATTTAATATTAGAAATTACATTGTTCTCTCTGCTTTACGCTTTTGGGATAAAACCCGATCTCTCCCCCAAATTGCCCCCCACCCTTCACCTAGTCAATCTCTGCCGGGCCTTCTTAAGGCACTACGAGACTCACATCCACAGCTATGGCACTCACATGGTATCACCACTGTGGGGGACCTTTTTCCGAATGGTCAACTTATTTCACTTGCTAATTTCAAGTCCACATATAACCCATCCCAGATATTACAATTTGAGTATTGAAGACTTAGGAGTCTCCTAAGAGCTTGGGGGTTCACTGAACTTCCAATGCAAGCCCATACTAATTGGAAGTAGCGTTGGAATATGGCCAGAAGGATACCTAGAGCGTTGTCAATCTCCTACCAGGATCTGCTCAATCCAAATGTCTACTACAAATCTGCCCATATTATCTCCTGGGAGAGATCCCTCGGATTCCAAGCCTCTAAGGAAGATTGGTCAATAGCTATCTTAGTAACCAAGAAAGCCCTCCATTGTGTTACTCTACTAGAATTATATCTTAAAGTTTGTACTCAATGGCATCTCACACCTCTGAGGCTCTTCAAAATCTCCCCCTTAAACTCACCTCTGTGTTGGAGAGACTGGGGAACAGTTGGTTCACCGGCCCACGTGTGGTGGGAATGTTCACTGCTGCTCCCCTTGTGGTAAATGCTCTCTAGAAGATGTTTTGATCTCAATCCCAACTTGTGGACTAATCAACAAACAGTTTTGTTTCACCTATCCATTGGGTCTCCTCTTACCCCCAATAGCTTGATTAGTATCTACCTGGTGGTAAAGCTGTCTATTGCCCGTATGTGGAAGCAAGCCGCAATACCCACCTGGAATGATATTTCTAGAACCATGACTTACTTGGAGACTATGGAGTGCCCCATTTTTACCTCCAACAATAAGACACAGCTCCACTGCCAAGCTTGGAAATTTGGACAAGGATCAGCAAAAGTTGAAATGGGGACTTCTGCTCTCTCCTCTTTTTTCAAGGCTCCCCTCCTTTCTTTTTTTTTTTTTTTCTTCCTTCTCTCTTCCTTCCCCTTCTTTCCTACTTCCATTCCCCATAAACCTACTAGTCTGGCATAGATTCCAAACTCATATCCTATAAAAAACAAAAAATAAAAGGATAATGAACAGAAATAATCTCTAACACTCTGTTGTAACTATGATAAATTCTGAACTCAATGATTTAATCTTTACTATATTATTTATACATGATGAAGCCTAAATCATTGTTTTATAAAAAAAATTAAGGCAGACACAGGAAGACTATTCTTTATATTCTTTATATTCTTTATTTTCTGCATTTACATATTACGATGTTCATGGTAGGAATATTGTTTGCATTTTGTTCGACACGTTTTGAAACCTTGTACTCTTTTCATTGACAAATTTGTGTTTTATCAGCATGTTATACGGATATGGGATATGCATATTCTAACATCTTTGCATACTTCTAGGTATATGTGACTTTGTAATTATGTATGTTACATTATTGTTTTTTCTTTGTGTCTTCAATAAAAATAATAATAATAAAAAAATGAAAATAGGGGGGATGCTTCCGGGCGGCGGCCATGATGGCAGCATATTTCAGGGGCTGAAGAGCTGGATTGATATTTCCACTGCATATCATCTGACTACGGCATCACCTACGGTCGAAAGTGTTATATATCTAATTCATAGATCCTACTGATCAGTTTGACCTAAAAAGTGGAGCTAACTTCTTCCCTGTTATACTGGAACGGTGAGGTACGCAGAGGCGGCCCAGAACAAGGCCCGACCGTCACCTAACCCCCCCGGCGATCCGGGTACAACAGCTTACTAAGCTGTCCTTCTCTAAACACTGCGCTATGGCACTCAATATGTGTCTAACAGAAGCTGCAATTATCTCCTTACTGGAAGAACATTTTCAGAAACTGTCCTCTTTAATATCCAGTGGGCTCAGCACTCGACCTCAGCCAGCCCCACGAGAAGATGAGGACCGACTTTCTTTGGCACCTCCGGAGGTCTTGCTAAGAGCTGAGATATCCCTTCCGCCCTCTCACACCGTAACTAACTTACCTGCCTCTCCGGCTAAAGTTACGATCAGAACATTGCCACGGAGGTCGTGGCCTAAAGGGGGCCGTATACCTCGGAGGACCGGGCGTGGGAGAAGATGGCGGCGAAAAACAAACCAGGTCTCCCTAACACTCCTATCACCAAACAGCCGATATAAAGGGCCTGATCCGCTAGATGGAGATATGTCTAGGCGGGCTTTCCTTGCTTCCAGAGACCCGTATACTGTGAATAGGATTAGCTTAGCTGCAGTAGAGGGTCTGAGCACTGGAAGTGCTTCATTAAGCTTCGTTGGGCCACGAAACCCCAGTGTCTATCAGGCCATATGGAATTCAACCCCACCGGCGGGTTGTGTGCAATCTCTGGGACGTGCTGGTATAGGCTGATTCTGTGGAGCAGTTTCCCATCTCCGTTCACGTTTACATCTGAGGGTGAGCGGTGCTGGGGATGTACTGTCATTTTGGATCCTGCTGCTGAATTGGATGCTTAGACTGCCGGCGGTGTTGTTGTCCTGTGTCCCCTTTCGCCATATTATCCGGCTATGTAACTTGATTAGATATGAAGGGATTATACACCTACCACAGGTATCAGGATAATGAACATTTAACAGGAGTTCCTGTCTAGAGTCTTTTGTAATGATGAAGTCCCTTCTGATTATCTAAGAGACTCCTAGGAATAATGACCCCTGTTTACTTGTTAACGTAACTCTACCACGCTGTTTTACCTAGCTTCGAACATAAGTGATGTTGCCCTCCTTAAAGCTTTAATGTTTGGTATACTCTGACTGCTTAGATAGAATGGGTATAATCAAAGTCCAAATCAGAGACTAGTTTACACTGAACAGTATTGTTGCATGTTTGGATCTCTCACATGAATATCGATGTACATTCTAACATACCACAAAGCTAAGCTGTTTCCTTCTAGTTTCATATACTCCCATACGGAGAATTGAGTAGGGGTAACACTGAATATAATTTTCATGTCATTACCAGCTATTTACCTTATATGACTGCCAAAAAATTTTCCTGCCAGCATACTTCAATTTACTATGTGGGTTTAGTTGGTGATATGCCTCTTTTTATATCCTTAGACATAATCACATGGGGTATAAAGCTGTTCAGTGTTTGTTTTCATATGTTTAATCTACTAATGTCTCATTAGCCTAGCATATTTAGCTGCTTTATTTTTCTTACAAACGTCTGTTTGCAGATGATAGATCTATAGAGGTATGCCTTACTTATTCCACCTGTGTAAAATGGGCTAGCATAATCATAATATATATAGTTATTTTTAACATAGTTTCTTACTTATAAGACAGTGCTGTGGTGAACATAGGACATGTGATAAGGTGGATCTTTAATGAAGAGCCATATGTGTTAGTAATCAAGTATATCTCCTAAGGCACTAGAAAGGCCATCAGAGTCCACCTATCCTCCCAATGTAACACATATCATTAAAGTGGGATATTATGATGAAATTCCATCTAGTAATACCAATTTGGTTCTGCAGCTATCAATGTAACTTAGTTGTGCCTAGCCTCTTATATTGCTCATACATTAGGGTCCAAGAGTGGCCCGACACAATTCATTTTATAGATAAGTATGTGTCCTAGCAATAAGGCCCAAAAGTGGCCTTTTGAGTATCACTAGTTTCCCCCTCCTAAGGTAAAAGAGTTTACAAAGGTCCAAGAGTGGCCTTCTTTTGTTTGGGGAATTTCTAACTAATAAAAATGAGGTTGATTATGTCACAGGCCATTTAGTATGTCAACTGTACCTTATATTCTAGAATAGGTGATGGTTTTTCATTTGCAATTGCCTGTAAAAATTTGCTTCTGTTCTGCTTTTTTGAAACCTCAATAAAAGAAATTAAAAAAAAAAAAAAAAAAAAAAAAAAATGAAAATAAAAAATAAAATAAGGGGACAGTTTGCAGAGGCTTGGATAGAAGATAAAAACAGAGGTAAAAAGTGTATTAATAAAACTGTGTTGGTTATGCAAAACTAGGGAATGGGTAATAAAAGGGATAATCTATCTTTTAATACAATTCAAATTCTGGTGTAGACTGTCCCTTTAACTTGCTGTCAGAGTTAATGCAGTTGGGGTTAAAGGGCTAATAAACCAAACTGCTTTGATAAAAACAAATATGTTAAATCAAGGTAAACATAAAAAGAGACAAAGGGCAAGATTACATATGCAGCATTGCCCGCAAAAGCTGGCGACACTGGTTTTTACGCGGTTTTGGTATCACATATACGGTGCCGCATATAAATGCGGCACGTGTATTTCACCTGTCGCCTGCAATTTTTACTCACATAAGCTAACACAGAACCGCATCACAAATTGGTATCACATATTCAGCACAAGGATTTATGCAGTGAAAATGAAGAAATTTTATTACATTTTCACCTCACCACACATAGGGAGGCACAGCAAGCCTTGCGCTGAATATGTGAGCACCATAACTCCTGTAACTCCCTGAAAATATTATCTAACACCTAACGCATGCACAATATCTATCTACCTGTCAACCGCCAATCCCCACCGCAATAATAAAGTATATTAACCCCTAATCCAACATTTACCCACATCGCAATAAACCAAATAAATGTATTAACCCCTAATCCCCCATTAACCCACATCGAAATAAACCTAATAAGTGTATTAACCCCTAATCTGCCATTAACCCACATAGCAATAAACCTAATAAATATATTAACCCCTAATCCGCCACTAACCCACATCGCAATCAACCTAATTAAACTATTAAACCCTAAATCGCCATTAACCCACAAAGCAATAAACCTAATAAAACTATTAACCCCTAATCGGTCAAACCCACACAAAGCAACTATTTGAATAAATCTATTAACCCCTAATCCGCCAAACCCCCACAACGCAAATAACTAATAAAATTACTAAGACCCCTAACTTAACACCCTCTAAATTAACCCAAATTACCTAAATAAAAAATTCTAAGTTACAATTAAAATAAAAAAGCTAACATTACTTAAAAATAAAAAAACCTAAGATTAAATTAATCTAAGATTACAAAATAAATAAAAAAGTCTAACATTACATAAAATAATAAACCAAATTATCAAAAATAAAAAAATTAAACCTAATCCCTATGAAAATAAAAAAGCCCCTAATCTAATACTAAACTACCAATAGCCCTTAAAAGAGCCTTTTGTACGGCATTGCCCTAAGTTAAACAGCTCTTTTACCTTAAAAAAATACTAAGTCCTCCCTCTAACAGCAAAACCCACCAAACCCCCCAAAATAAAAAAACCTAACACTAAAAAATCCTAAACTACCCATCGGCCATAAAGGGGCATTTGTAAGGGCATTCAGCTCTTTTG
Organism: Bombina bombina; assembly: GCF_027579735.1. Classification (NCBI taxonomy): domain Eukaryota; kingdom Metazoa; phylum Chordata; class Amphibia; order Anura; family Bombinatoridae; genus Bombina; species Bombina bombina. The sequence goes on along the minus strand of NC_069503.1, from coordinate 197,140,510 downwards.
CTGCCCTTAAAAGGGCATTCAGCTTTTTTAAGAGTGCCCAATAAATCCCTAATTTAAAAAAAAACAAATAGGTACTACCCGTTCCTGAAGTCCGGTGGAGAAGGTCCTGTTCCAGACGGTGAAGTCTTCTTCCAAGCGTCCAACATCTTCTTCCAAGTGGGAACCTCTTCCTTCTTCATCCAGGACCAAGCTGGGCGTGGAGCGGAGATGAGCGTGGAGCAGGACTGGCGACCGCGTAGCCATGGAGCTTGGAGGATCTTCTTCGTACAATCACCGCCGAACACTGAATAGTGAATTTTAGGTACGCATTTAAATATGGCATCCCTTGCATTCCTATTGGCTGATTTGATTCTTCAAATTCAAATCAGCCAATAGGATGAGAGCTATTGAAATTATATTGGTTGTTCAAATTGGTAATTTGAGTTAATTTAGGGGGTTTTAGGTTAGGGGGCTTAGTAATTTAATTAGTTATTTGCATTATGGGGGTTTGGCGGATTAGGGGTTAATAGATTTATTAGGATTGTTGTGTTGTGTTGGTTTGGCTGATTAGGGGTTAATAGTTTTATTAGGGTTAATGCGTTGTGGGTTAATGGTGGATTAGGGGGTAATAGTTTTATTAGGTTTATTGCGTTGTGGGTTAATGGGGGATTAGGGGTTAATAGTTTTATTAGTTTTATTAGGTTTATTGCTTTGTGGGTTAATGGCGGATTAGGGGTTAATAGTTTTATTAGGTTTATTGCGATGTGGGTTAATGGCGGATTAGGGGTTAATAGTTTTATTAGGTTCATTGCGATGTGGGTTAATGGCGGATTAGGGGTTAATAAATTTATTAGGTTTATTGCGATGTGGGTTAATGGCGGATTAGGGGTTAATACATTTATTAGGTTTATTGCGATGTGGGTGAATGGCGGATTAGGGGTTAATACATTTATTAGGTAGTTTGCGATGTTGGGGTTGGCGGATTTAGGGGTTAATACATTTATTATGGGGGTGATGGGGGATATAGGGTTTTTTACTTGTCGGGTTTATTTTTGGGAGGCATGTTAGACTTTTACGGGAGATTTAACTTTTTTTTTTTTCTTAGGCACCGGCAGTTTCTAATGTGCCGTAAGTCACTGGCAACTCCAAAATGTGTATTTACACACATTTCTAGACATCGCTAGTTTATCTGACTTATGGCACTTTATGAACTGCCGGCACCGTATATGTGAATCCCCGATGTGCGAGGGGAAATTACGGCGACAAAGGTTTCAGCAGTTACGCTGAAGTCTGCGCCGCATATGTAATCTCACCCAAATTGTGTAAAATAAACCCTGCAAACAACTTATTTGTTTTCTTGCAAAATTAGCACAAATTCTCAGTGCAGCCCTGCCCCCCAGTGTGATGAGTGGAGACTTTTTAAAACATAAGTTTTGTTCTGTCAATTCTGAGCATGATCAAATCTGACTCCCTGTTATCTAGTCATCTAGTCTATTCACTTTATAGTAGACCAGACTAGAAGTTTTATGACATCAGGCTAAGATAAACTATCCTGCAGAGGCCCATCAGCCTTGTAGGGCTGTGACAGGAAGTAATGGACACTACACAAATTTAGTATAAAAAAGAAATAAAAGATACAATCAATTTAAACAGTTGAATAATACACATTGCAATGATTTATATTAAGTATAAACAACTACTTAGTGATTTTACTTTACAACAATTACTGTTTAACATCCCTTTAAAGGTTAATGCAGTTAGGATTAATTTCCTTGAAGTTTTTTTTTACATTTTTTTTTTTATTTTATTGTAGGAATTATACAAAGTTTGGAAAAAAGCTGTGTGACTTAAAGGCATACGTAGAGGGAGTGACAGCACTGAGCTTTGTAGGATACCATTAATATAATATTGTAGTAATCATATATAAAATATTTGAGGTTGCTTCCTATCTCTACCTGCCTGGCGCTAACATTTATATCGTGCCAGAAGTGACAGGTAGAGCATACCACAGTATCTATGCCTGAATTTTTGATGGTTATATCAGCTAACATTTTGTGTAACTATCAACATCTTACACCTGTTTCTAAACCCAAGAGCTAAATTATAAATGATCTGCAACAGATATTGATGGGGTCAGTAAATAGCGAGACCTCTCTTGATATTGAGATTCACAAGCAATTCAAATCCGACGTTAAAAAAAAGGATTAACAGTATCAACCACTACTATTTAGTTGATGCTTAAAGTATTCTACATTGCACCTCAATACTGTCACTCAGAAACCCTGACTGTGCTATATTGTCGCTAGTTAAATTTTAGTTGCCGTTTCCAAAACAAAACAAAAGGCTTCTACTAACAGCCATTACCCTTCAAATGAAAAGTAAAAGAATGGGAAATAACAATTCTAAGAACTATATTTAAGATTGTAAAGCTTATAAATTATTAAAAATATGAATACTGTTTTTTTGTTATCAATAGTTTAATATTTAATAATTCATAAAAAAATTATTTTTTGCTATTAATTATTACATTTTCTAGGACAGTATTGGTTTTTATTCCCAATATGAACATGCCTATTGGCTGCTTAATCCTTTTGCAATGTATTCAAATTAATTTAATGACTGAGTAGTTGTTGTCATGGCAATGCTTTCAGACATAATTGCTCTTAGTAATAGAGGTTTCCTCTGAATTTCTTTTGTCTGTTGTTTGAGGGAGTTACCTTAATTGACACCAACAAATCTTCAGTTCTGTTAAATTGAGACAGAAAATTGAACTGAAAAAAAAACTTTCCAATATACTTTTATTATTTACCCTTACACTCACACACCATTTTCTGTAATTTAACTATGACATTTTCAAGTCTGAAAATTTAAAATACACACTACAGTTTTCACAAATTATTAAACATAAAACTAGGGGGCATCCTTGAGTGGTAAATAATGTTACAGCTCTTATAATGCAAATCAACATAAAGTGAAAGTGGTTACATAGAAATCAATAGTCCAAAAATTAGATAGAGTCAATCAAATTCTCCAAAGTAGGTAAAATAGGCCGGCCCAGGCTGCACACTGGAAAGAGATAAGTCTCCCGTCAATCGAAGGCAGAGAAGTCAATCTTCTATGTATCTCCAGTGAGGAATAGGCTCCATAACAAGTAGCAAAAGGGTTAAATAGCTTATCAGAAAACTGGTAAAATCATTTGATACAGTTATGTGTTTCTCAGCTTTAAAAGCCCTTTCATCAGGCTTTTAAAACAGTATTCCTACTGGCTACTTTTACAGAAATGTAATTAATTGAAATCTTGACCACCTGTGTGCAGTATTCACGCTAATGACACATCTCTTGAAATCATTGAGCCATGTTACGGGGACTTACCAACATTCCCCAATCAATGTGAGAGAGTGAATTCTGTGGAAAGCACCCCCAAATCCTATTGGAGGATAAGCAGTGTATTAAAGGTGGTAAATGAAAAAAGTAATTAAAGGATTGAAAATGATGTACTATAAATACTGAGATTTGTATCTTAGATCCGATCAAATCAAGAAAGACACAGTCACGTGATCTTGTGCAATCTCATGTGATAGGGTAATCAGGGTAAGAGATTTTGTATTAATGAATTAATACTGTGAATGAGAGTTTGTATAGTTCCGTGCTGCCACTAGCTAAGGTAGAGATGAAAATTATAATGTGGAGTGATATAAATTGGTAGCATCATGCAATCAACTTAACAGGATGGATTGTGTGATAAGCTAAATACATATAGAGATAATCTTAATAGCAAAGTGAGAATAGTGATTGTTAATATTTAGTAGATGTGTGTTTGAGTAAAAATATTCAGGAGTCTTAGGGCAGTGCTTTAACAAAAAAAGTAAGAACTGAAATGGTGATGGTATTTGACAAAGTAAAGGGAAAATTAAATATTTTGAATGGTGACATGGACAAAATTGTGGGATCAAGAATAACTATGTCAGGATCTCTTTCAAACTTCGTCTCTGTGCCTTTAATTTCTTCTCTGTGATTAGGCCAGCCTCCTTCTCCTTTAAATCCTCCACGGATTCACAAACCTGTGCTTAGTATTTTGTTGCACTGCTAGGAAGTAGCAGTCTCCTTTACCTAAGCTCCATTGGATTAGAACTTACCTTCTGGTATAAATAATAACTAGATTCATTTTGTACTCTCCTTTACAGATTACCTCTCAAAGTCTCAGTCTCTACAATTGTATCAATCTTCGATTTGCAAATAAAGTAACAACTTGCAAAATTTAAACTCTCCTAGAGGCTCACGCTGCACCTATCTGCCAAACGGAATCACAGCTCTGGTAGTTACTGCAACAGTCCACCTCCTCAATATAAGGTACAATATCTATGTACTGCTAATGAACTGTATATATATTACTTGTTGTTTACATTACGGAAGAATTATATTATTTTTGTCAAAAGCCGCTCAGCACTCTGTGACATCACACGCCACCGGGAGAAACAGATCAGCTGTGAGTAAAGGAAAACTTTGCCCTCTCTGTGCTTTAAGTTGAGTATTGCGGATAACAAGTCAGAGCAAATTCCTTCCACCACTCTGCAATTAAGAGGAACATACCTTACTCTAAGATTGTAAGTTACATTGAATATCCTGTCCTATTGATTAATAACTTGCATCAAGGAAAGTTACATAAAATCTAAAACTAACTTCGATCTCCTGAACTCCTCCTAACAACGATTGTTCAGAGTGTTTGCATAAACTCCTTCTGTGACAAAACTTGTAAATACATATTAATACTATTCCACTACCTACTTTGAACACTTCTACACTTATAGTGTTTATCTGGTCTGAAAGTGATACATTCTATACTATTATAAAATCTGCAGTTGAGATCTAAATAACACCACCTTGTACACATTTTATTGTGTTGCTTACAAACTATGACCTAGATTTGGAGTTTGGCGTTAGCCGTGAAAACCAGCGTTAGAGGCTCCTAACGCTGGTTTTAGGCTACCGCTGGTATTTGGAGTCACTCAAAATAGGGTCTAACGCTCACTTTTCATCCGCGACTTTTCCATACCGCAGATCCCCTTACGTAAATTGCGTATCCTATCTTTTCAATGGGATCTTTCTAACTCCGGTATTTAGAGTCGTTTCTGAAGTGAGCGTTAGACATCTAACGACAAAACTCCAGCCGCAGGAAAAAAGTCAGTAGTTAAGAGCTTTCTGGGCTAACGCCGGTTTATAAAGCTCTTAACTACTGTGCTCTAAAGTACACTAACACCCATAAACTACCTATGCACCCCTAAACCGAGGTCCCCCCACATTGCCGCAACTCGATTAAATTTTTTTAACCCCTAATCTGCCGACCGCCACCTACGTTATACTTATGTACCCCTAATCTGCTGCCCCTAACACCGCCGACCCCTATATTATATTTATTAACTCCTAATCTGCCCCCCACAACGTCGCAGCCAGCTACCTGCAATAATTAACCCCTAATCTGCCGACCGCAAAGCGCCGCCACCTACGTTATCCTTATGTACCCCTAATCTGCTGCCCCTAACACCGCCGACCCCTATATTATATTTATTAACCCCTAATCTGCCCCCCACAACGTCGCCTCCACCTGCCTACACTTATTAGTAATTTAGAATAGGGTAGGGCATTTTTTTTATTTTGGGGGGCTTTGTTATTTTATTAGGGGGCTTAGAGTAGGTGTAATTAGTTTAAAATTGTTGTAATATTTTTCTTATGTTTGTAAAAAAAAATTATTTTTTGTAACTTAGTTCTTTTTTATTTTTTGTACTTTAGCTAGTTTATTTAATTGTATTTATTTGTAGGAATTGTATTTAATTAATTTATTGATAGTGTAGTGTTAGGTTAATTGTAGGTAATTGTAGGTAGTTTATTTAATTAATTTATTGATAGTGTAGTGTTAGGTTTAATTGTAACTTAGGTTAGGATTTATTTTACAGGTAAATTTGTAATTATTTTAACTATTTTAGCTATTAAATAGTTATTAACTATTTAATAGCTATTGTACCTGGTTAAAATAAATACAAAGTTACCTGTAAAATAAATATTAATCCTAAAATAGCTATAATTATAATTTATATTGTAGCTATATTAGGATTTATTTTACAGGTAAGTATTTATCTTTAAATAGGAATAATTTATTTAATAAGAGTTAATTAATTTCGTTAGATGTAAATTATATTTAACTTAGGGGGGTGTTAGTGTTAGGGTTAGACTTAGCTTTAGGGGTTAATACATTTATTAGAATAGCGGTGAGCTCCGGTCGGCAGATTAGGGGTTAATAATTGAAGTTAGGTGTCGGCAATGTTAGGGAGGGCAGATTAGGGGTTAATACTATTTATTATAGGGTTAGTGAGGCGGATTAGGGGTTAATAACTTTATTATAGTAGCGCTCAGGTCCGGTCGGCAGATTAGGGGTTAATAAGTGTAGGCAGGTGGAGGCGACGTTGTGGGGGGCAGATTAGGGGTTAATAAATATAATATAGGGGTCGGCGATGTTAGGGCAGCAGATTAGGGGTACATAGGGATAATGTAAGTAGCAGCGGTTTACGGAGCGGCAGATTAGGGGTTAATAATAATATACAGGGGTCAGCGATAGCGGGGGCGGCAGATTAGGGGTTAATAAGTGTAAGGTTAGGGGTGTTTAGACTCGGGGTACATGTTAGAGTTTTAGGTGCAGACGTAGGAAGGGTTACCGCATAGCAAACAATGGGGCTGCGTTAAGAGCTGAACGCTGCTTTTTTGCAGGTGTTAGGTTTTTTTCAGCTCAAACAGCCCCATTGTTTCCTATGGGAGAATCGTGCACGAGCACATTTTTGAGGCTGGCCGCATCCGTAAGCAACTCTGGTATCGAGAGTTGAAGCTGCGTTAAAAATGCTCTACGCTCCTTTTTTGGAGCCTAACGCAGCCTTTATGTGGACTCTCAATACCAGAGTTATTTTTATGGTGCGGACAGAAAAAAGCCGGCGTTAGTTTTTCGGGTTGTTACCGACAAAACTCCAAATCTAGCCGTATGATATCCTGTAATAAATCGTTTTTTTTTCTAGATCAGACGACTCCTGTTCATTAATGTTTTTAGAGGAATTAAGAAAGTACTTGTTCCTATCCTCTTTACAAACTCTTTCGTCAACTTGCTGAATCAATTTTGATGGATTACAATTTTCTATTAAAGTTAAAGATTGTAAATCGTAATCCTCCCTATTGGAGAAGTTCCTACGTATCCGTCTGAACTGCCCATATAGGACATTGTTTTTCTAACTAAGATAATGATTACTCCAGTAGTTAAAAACACTATTGCAGTCCACGTTTTTGAAAAAGGTTTTAGATGTAATAACTCCTTTAGCAGACATGCTTAATTGCAAACCCAAAAATTCAATACAAGTTTTCTGAATATTCTTAGTAAAAGTTAGACCATAATTATTGGAATGAAATAGCAGATTCTTCAGAACATCTGAAAATGAATATGAGGTTGTCAATATAATACCATACAACACCAGAGACGCCCCAAGGGGGGATATATAAATGTGGTCCTCCTCAAACACCCCCAAATAGAGGTTAGCAAAACTTGCGGTGAACCTGATGCCCATGGCGGTTAATTAGTTTGGAGATAGTAGCATCCTTGATATTGGTAATTATGTTTTAATACAAATGTGATCAATTTGATAATATATTTCTGCTGTACAGCAGGCATATATATATCTTGTTGTAAAAATGAATATATAGCTTGTATCCCCAGATCATGTGGGATATTGGAGTACAATGCACCCACGTCACAATTGATCCACCAATCATCATCAAAAACCTTAATATTTGACAATGTTGTGTGCAGATCAGTTGAGTCCTTAATGTAAGAAGGGAAGGTGACTTAGAAAATATAAATTCTTTATCAAATGATTTTTACCAGCTTTATAAAAAACTATTTTAACCCTTTTGCTACTTGTTTTGGAGCCTGTTCCTCTCTGGAGATGAATTGAAGATTGACTTCTCTGCCTTCGATTGACGGGAGGCTCAGTCTGCTAGACGACTGTTTAGATCCAGCCTACCTTTTTGGCACCTCCATATAGGAGCAACTTAATTGTGAGTGCATTTGTTGTAAATTTCCTATACCATTCTGTACGACTGTGCTAGGCAATGTGACCTCAACAGAGGTGATAACATACTTTGAAACCATGTAAGTTTTGCTAACAAAACAGTGGCAAGCCTTGTATGCTCCAGTAACAAATCCAGATTAAATACTTCAAAAAATGCATTAAGTGGGAGGGAATGTTGCTACTGAAAACAATGGGACAAAAATGGGGGCCTATTTATGAAAGGCCTGTCGGACATGATCCGACATTGCGGATCATGTCCGACAGACCTCGCTGAATGTGGAGAGCAATACACTCTCCGCATTCAGCATTGCACCAGCAGCTCTTGTGAACTGCTGGTACCACGCCGCCCCCTGCAGATTCCCGGCCAATCGGCCGCTAGCAGGGGGTGTCAATCAACCCGATCGTATTCGATCGGGCTGAATTGCGGTGATGTCTGTCCGCCTCCTCAGAGCAGACGGACAGGTTATGGAGCTTGATAGATAGGCCCCATGGTGTTAATGTATTCAGACACTCTGTGCACTAGTTACATGTATGTTTTTGCTTATTAATTTATTGTAAAAGTATAAAAAGTCTTGTTATTTTTTATGTCCTTTGCATGACTCTATCAAGAATCCTGGTAGGTTAGTGTGTAGAGTCATTCGGCTAGATTACAAGTTTTGAGGTAAGCTGAAAAAACAGCATTAAGAAGTCCTAACGCTGCTTTTTCACTACCGCTGGTATTACGAGTCTTGCAGGTTTAGGGGCACTGCACACTTTTGTTGGCCTTACCGCAAACCGACTTATGTAAAGTTCGTAAACCCTTTTTTCTATGGGACTTCCATAGTGCTGGTATTACGAGTTTGTCCTGGGAGGCCAAAAAGTGAGCGGTACACCCTCTACCTCCAAGATTCCTAACGCATTCTAAAGTCAGTAGTTATGAGTTTTACACTACAACGGCGTAGCATAAAACATAAAAAAAGGATGATGTTCTGCTTTCTTAAATTGCCTGATGAAATGACCAGTCTGTGGTCGAGAAACGCGTTGTATGTGAATAAAGCGTTCATTTTTTTAAACACTACTGAAGTTGTCAGCCTGTTTGCTACTATTGGTGCCGTCCGGTTTTCAAGTCAAAGACGCTACACCTGACGGAACCTGTTCCAGATACAAACCATTTGGATTAAGTGTGCTAGCCGCTTAGAGTGCTAGTCTGCCTGATAGCACTGGTCACAGCACAGTGACACTACCTTTGGTAAGCCTCCCTTTTATCCACCTATTTTACCGCTTCATAAAGGTCATACTACACTATGTGGCGCCCTCTTTTTGTCTTACTCATTTAGAATCACCTTGCACTGGGTCAAGAGGAGCTGCCTGTCTTCACCGCAATTATTGGTAACAAACAAGCAACTTATTTGTCATTTGTCTTGGTAACAAACAAGTAATTTATTTACAAACATTTTGGGATTTACCTTGCACTGTATCCATTACCAAGCGCTACTTCTTTAGAGCATTTTTATTATTTTTTATTTTTTAATATTTTTTACTTTTTCAAGTGATATTGTTTTATTTTATTTATTCATTGTTCGCTCGTTTGATTATCATTAATTTTTCTTTTTTCTTTTTAATTATTATTAATTTATATCTTGGTTGCACTATATATTATTCAGTGAATTAACTTTTATATTTGCATTTTTTGAGAGAGCGCTCCTCTATCAGATCCATCCCTTTCTGGGATCTGTAGTTTTTTCAGTGTTTTATTTGGGGGGTTGGTTGGGTGTAGTGTTAGGTGTTATTGTAACATAGGTTAGGTGTTATTTTACAGGTAAATTTGTATTTATTTTAGCTAGGTAGTTATTAAATAGTTAATTACTATTTAATAACTATTCTACCTAGTTAAAATAAATACAAACTTGAGTGTAAAATAAAAATAAACCCTAAGCTAGCTTCAATGTAACTATAAGTTATATTGTAGCTAGCTTAGGGTTTATTTTATAGGTAAGTATTTAGTTTTAAATAGGAATAATTTAGTTAATGATGTTGGGGTGGCAGATTAGGGGTTAATAAATGTAGGTAGGTTGCTGCAACATTGGGGGTGGGCGATTAGGGGTTAATAAATATAATGTAGGTGTCAGCGATGTTGGGGCAGCAGATTAGGGGTTAATAAATATAATGTAGGTGTCGGCGATGTCCGGAGCGGCAGATTAGGGGTTAATAAATATAATGTAGGTGTCGGTGATGTCGGGGGCGGCAGATTAGGGGTTAATAAGTGTAAGATTAGGGGTGTTTAGACTCGGGGTTCATGTTAGGGTGTTAGGTGTAGACATAAAATGTGTTTCCCCATAGGAATCAATGGGGCTGCGTTACTGAGATTTACGCTGCTTTTTTGCAGGTGTTAGACTTTTTCTCAGCCGGCTCTCCCCACTGATGTCTATGGGGAAATCGTGCATGAGCGCGTACGACCAGCTCACCGCTGACTTAAGCAGCGCCGGGATTGGAGTGTAGTGTGGAGCAAAATTTTGCTCCACGCTCACTTCTTGCATTTTATCGCCGGGTTTGTAAAAACCTGTAATACCAGCGCTGTAGGTAAGTGAGCGGTGAGAAAAAACTGCACGTTAGCACTGCACAGCTCATAATGCAAAACTCGTAATCTGGCCGATTGACTACTATGATAAGAGTTTCTGTTTCAAATCCAATTACATGGAATTAATGTTATTTTTACATAGTTATTTGCTTTTGCTAGCTGCTCATGAAGCATTGCAACCCAGGGTTCGAAAAATATTATTTATAATAAGTCTAATATTTTGTTTACAAGCAAATTAAATCATTTTAAAAGTTAAACTCTACACATTAGAAAAACTGAACCGTTTCTTGTTAAAAGAAGATCTTCGGTGTAAGCTGATGATCTTTAATCGCTTGTTTTTTGCATGCAGCATGTTGTAGGGTAGAGTGCAAAGTCTGGATCTAATGTTAAACAACAAAAAAAAACTTGTAATTAGAAGAATTTTCTGTAATCTTGTCTTGCAATAAAATAGCATAATAGCAGAACAACATCCCGAATAATTAACAACTTGCTTACTGCAACTATTTTTCATTAAAACTCCCCCACCCCCTACTTTATAGTAGACAAAGCACTTCTTCTAAAAAGGTTGGACTCCCTGCTTTACAGTCTAAACTTCTAAGCTGAATGTCACAGCACTTACTTTTCTCAAGTACACAGCTCTCAAAGCTTAGAAGAGCAGTGCATGTTTTCATATTGATTCAGCTTCAGACACATTTTTTACAGGAACTGTTAGCTTCAGCAAAGTAGACGTCAAAATGAAAAATTGAACTTTAACAGTTGATATGTTACAGAACTTTACAGTGGTCAGAGGTTGGTTGTTAATGGCTGCAATATGACCAGGATATATAATCTCACTGCTCAGGAAACGTTTGCTTATCTAAGACTTAACATACAGTATATACTGTATATATGTGTTTGTGTGTCTGTGCTTGTATGTATATGTGTGTATATATATATATATACACATACATATATATATATTATCTGCCAGATTTCAAGTGGCACGCTATTTATTGTTTTTTATGCGCAAAAAAATGCCTGAAGTCAACTTTTAACAAGCGCAGGTTAGTGCACATATTATAATTTGAAAGTAAAATGTTTGCACGCATGCAAAAGTCGGCACACACTAACTTCAGGACTTCAGATATCGTGACCGCACTAATTTATTCTCCCTATGGAGAGTGCAAACTGGGACAAAAATCTAACACTTATTCCTTGCGTGCTAACCGACAGGAGTTAAACCTACAGTGCTGACCCAAAGGTATGTTCTTTTTTTGTTAAATATATATTTCAATAAATATATATATATATATAATGTATGTTTTGTAACCTATATATCTCTACATATATATATATATATATATATTTATATATATATATATATATATATATATATATATATATATATATATATATATATATATACTGTATATATATATATATATATATGAATATATCTTAATACATACAATACAAAATGTGAAATATTTACAGTACACACAATAAAATACATGATTAAATATTAGAATTGAATTAAAATTATTTTTCTTCTATTCAGGTATTTGAGTGGAAAGGGCTCCAAAGTATACACTATTAGAAAAAGGGGTATGGTTGGGGTCAATTTTTTTACACTTAGGGTACAACTGCTGTGATTGTACCATCAGTGGGTCATAATTAGACCTTAAAGAACTCATATGTACTATTAAGGGGTAAATAAGGTACAATTATGTTTCCAGCTGTCCATGTCTGTCCCATTTAATCCCCAAACAAAGGTACAATCATTTTTGTGACCAAAATGTTGAGTGGGATGAGTGGTTCAAGGCTGCCAGTTTCTTCAAGTTCATATAATGTGTGCACCTGAGTGTTATTATTTCTTAAGATGGTAACAATTCTTTTATACTTAGAGTTATCCACAGTCATCTCAATGATTCAATGAACACATAATTGGCGACCACACAAATTAATTCAACATACATGCTGTACAGCAAAATAGTTCATGTTCAATGGTTGTTGGTTATATGCAAGAGGTGGACAAAACAACAAAAAACACTTATCAACCCATATCTTAACTGACGCTGTGTCTAAACAGCACACAAGCTCTTAATTAACATATTAATGTTTACTTTTAGAGCATCAAGATGATAACTTTTACACATAAAGCAAATATATTAACTTAAATTACAAAGAAAAAATGTAATTTTAAATTGTGTAACAAAGCACCATCTGTTGGTAGAAAGTTCCTGGACATTGTGTAACACAGCTTCATCTATTGGTTGAAAGTTCCTGGACATTGTGTAACACAGCACCATCTGTTAGTTGAAAGTCCTGAACATTGTGTAACACAGCACCATCTATTGGTTGAAAGTCCTGAACATTGTGTAACACAGCACCATCTGTTGGTTGAAAGTCCTGAACATTGTGTAACACAGCTCTATCTATTGGTTGAAAGTTCATGGACATTGTGTAACAGAACCATCTGTTGGTTGAAAGTTCCTGGACATTGTGTTACACATCGTCATCTATTGGTAGAAGGTTCATCACCAAAATACAGTATGTACTAGGGAAAAAGCATGTTTCCTTAGTAAAATAAAGCATTATAAGTAGTTCTTTTTGGAACAGTTGGTCTTGTCTGGCTCTTTCAGGATTTCCAGTGGCAGGGTCTTAGGACCTACCTTTTGTCTATACATTCCAAAATCATCAAACTTCAGTGTGGCTACTCTAACCTTTTTTATTGTTTAAAGCTAGAAAAATACTTATATATTTATCTTTCTGAGCATGAGCACTATGTAGGAAAATGCATTTTGAATGTTATTTAAGAAATGTTATGGGACAGCATTTTGGCATTTTTAATATGCTGTATTAAGTACAAATTTGCCATCATGAGGTACAAATGGCTTGTTACTGGGGCAGTACCCATAAAAGGCTAAATTTGCACCATTTTAAGGGTAAATTACAGTACCATACCACTGAGGTACATTTTTGCCTTTGAAAGGTACAATCTGCTATGTACCAATGTTAAAGGGTACAGCGGGGGTACCTTTGAGGGTATTGACCGAGTGACAGTGTATATACATATGTATGTATGTGTATTCATATGTAGATATGTGTTTACATGTGTATATATGTATGTACTGTGTTGTGCTCGGTTCAACTTTTTATTTAGGCCTAACCCTTTAGGCGAGGTCTTCAGATGCACTAACCTGTGTGGTCAAGTTCACTTTCTACATGTAATATGAGCATAAATTAGTGTCCTATATATATATATTATATACATTATATATATATATATATATATATATATATATATATATACACACACACAAACAATAGAAGTGACCCAATGTATGTGGATACCTATATTAATTATTGAGTCCAGGTGTTTCAGCCACACCTCTTGCCAATGAGTGCATAAAATCCAGCATATATCCATGAAATCTCCATAAACAAGCATTGGCAGTACAATTAATTGAACTGAGCACAGTGATTTTTAATGTGGCACTGTAATAGACTGCCACCTTTGCTACAAGTCAGCTCATGAAATTACTGGCCCACTAGATCTGCCCCAGTCAACTGTAAGCATGATTATTATGAAGTGGAAGCATCTAGAAGCAACAACAGCCAAGCCATGAAATGGTATACCACGCTAACTCACAGAGCCGGGTCAAACTGCCTCTGAAAGTAACATCCGCCTCCCATCAATATTCTCAATGACAAGCATCTGCTGGAGTGGTGTAAAGCATGCCACCACTGTACTCTGAAGTAGTGGAAACATGTTCTGTGGAGTAATGAATCATTTTTCACTATCTGGCAGTCTAATGGAAGATTTTAGGCGTTGGGGATGCCAGGAGAACACTACCTTTTGGAATGCATTGTACCTACTTTAGGTTTGGTGGAGGAGGGATAATGGTCTGGGGCTGTTTTTCAGGGTTTGAGCTAGGCTGCTTGGTTCCAGTGATGGGTCATCATAATGCTACAGGATGCAAAGACATTTTACTTTGTGTCAACAGCTTGGGGAAGGCCCTTTCATGTTCCAACATAAATGTGCCCCTGTGCACAATCTGAGGTCCATAAAGACATGGTTTGCCAAGTTTGGTGTGGAAGAATTCATGTGGCCTACACAGAGCCCTACCTTCAAACCCACTGAACACCTTTGAGATGAATTGGAATGCAGACTGTGAGCAAGGCCATTTTGTCCAACATCAATAAATTATTATTATTATTATCATCAGGTATTTATAAAATGCCAGCAGATTACACAGCGCTATACAAGTAATAATAAAACATTACATGGATGCATAACATACACAAACAAACAAGTATAATAGGGGTACATTATAGTTGTAGGTGCAATAATTGAGTTATACAGAAGGAGAGGAATCATTTCACAAATGCTTTTTTGGCTCAATAAATGCAAACTCATACAGACACACTACAAAATCTTTGGAAAGCCTTCCCAGGAGAGTGTCAGCTGGTTTTGGAATGGAATTTTAAACAAGCTCGAATAGGTGTGGGGATCAGGTGTCCACATATCCACATACTTTTGCCTGTTATGGGTCGGATTAAAAGTGGAGCGGTATTTAACTTTCCCGCTCACGTGCTAACTCCACTTGAAGAAAGCTTTTTGCGCATGTCAGGTAGCGATTGTATTACAAGTTGAAAGTAAAATGTTTTTGCTCGTGAGCTAACACGATGTGGGCAAAAAGCCGAACTTAGAATATTGAGAGCGTTAACACATTCCTCCATAGAAGTCAATGGAACAAAAAGAATGGTAAAAAAACCTTGACTCCCTACTCGTGCGCAAATCCAATTGCATATTCTCAAATGTACTAACCTGTTATGAAAATATGAATATTTCACATTCCAATGTTCTTCACATAGCACAATGTGTTCTATTTATCCATAAATACATATGTCTATATAATACAGTATATACAGTATACAACAGAAGTGAGTACACCTCTGGGCAATATCACTTTAATATCAAATTATTAAAAATAGTATCACCTCTCAATAATTGTATTATTTCTAAATTGACAAGTAGAGTATTTCCTATTATAAACAATCAAAAACAAATATTAAAATATATAAAATTAAAATATATTAAAGATTATTTTGAAAATACAGGCCCCAAAGTAGAAACTTAATGCAACAAAAGTGAATACACCTGTGGTCACTGTCACACAAGTTGGATCACTGAAAGAAAATTGAGTACACCTGCAATTTCCAATTAGCCTAATTGCATGTACATAGTTACCAGAACATTCTCATTTTTGGACCAAAGGGCTGTGTCTATCTGCAAGTCTGCATCATAGCTCCAAGGGAAAAGAGTTGCTAGAGGAATTGAAAAATCTGATTGTGAGATTTCACAAAGATGGAAAAGGATACAGGAAGATTGGTGAACAACTAAAAATCAGTCAAAACACAGTTGCAGCATTAATCAGGAGGTATAGAATGATACACAGTTCCAAAAATCAGAGCCGCAGTGGCTGTCCTCCTAAAATGACACCACAGACAGTGCGCTACTTGCACAATCTAGCTCTGACAAACAGGCAAGTGCTTCAGATTTGGATCGAGGCAAGTGCTTCAGATTTGGATCGAGGCAAGTGCTTCAGATTTGGATCGAGGCAAGTGCTTCAGATTTGGTTCAGGGATTATTGATAGAAATTTGAGTTTCTGTTACAGCTGAGACAGTGCTAAGGTCATTGCATAATGTTAACTTCTATGGACAGCATCCAAGGAAAAAACCCTTGCTTGGTCTTCGCTTCAGCACTAAACTGCAAGATTAAACTTTGTTAAACAACATGAAAAGCCTGATAAATACTGGGAGCACATTCTTTGGTAAGATGACAAAGATACAATTTTTTGGCTCAGATAGGGTGCAGCATGTTTGGTGTGAACCTGGTCAGGATTATTACAGTGAATGCATAGTCCCAACAGTGAAGCACTGAGGTGGGGGTGTGATGATATGGGGCTGCATGACTGCAAAAGGTGTTGGGGAGATGAAATTTATAGATGGCACCATGAAAGCCTGCAATATACCAAAATACTGGCTGACAAGATGACTCCCAGTCTACAGAAGTTTGTCAGAGGATGAATATTCCAGCATGATAACAATCCAAAGCACACTGCCAATATTCCAAAGGAGTTTCTAAAGGAGAAAAAAGTGAAAACTATGACCTGGCCAAGTATGTTACCTGACTTGAATCCAATAGAACACCTTTAGGGTATTTTAAAGAGAAAGGTAAAGGAGCACAACCCTCCAGGAAAGAGTGTCTGAAAAAACTTATCTGAAGAATGACAAAACATCTCTCCAGAAATTTGTGTGACACTGGTATCCTCCATGCGAGGAGTATTGAGTCAGTCAACAGAAATAAAGATGGACATACAAAGTATTGAAAAAATAAAAGATTTTAATCTCAGTAATGAAAGGTGCACTGACTTTTGTTGCATTGTGCTGGTATTTTTAATATAGTAAATCTAAACTGTTAGTTTTTAATTTTACATAAGAACAAATACCCTACTGTAAAACTTAGAAGTAATGCAGTTACTGTTATGTGATACAATTTTGAGTCATTTGACAAATAAGTTATATTGCACTGGGGTCTACTCACTTCTGTTGTATACTGTATCATGTTTTTATGCACAAATATATATTTATTCCATATATATAGATGATTATATATAGGAATAGATTTAAACAGATATATATATATATATATGAATATCTATTTATAAATACTATGCAAATTTAAACATAATCTTTGTTATAGCTACCTGGAAACAAGCACACACAAACAGAAAATTATTGAAACTACATTATAAAGTTATCCTGATGGACAAAAGTAAATTAGCACCACCATCGTATTCCCAGTGTGCTTATCTTCCACTGCTAATCATTGGGGCTCCTACTATATGATCAAGGGGCTGATTCTCTAAATCTCTCCAGAGCAGACATGGTTTTTCACGCTGACCCATGGGGCAGTCCCTGCGAGTGGCGAGATGGATTCTATATAAATTAATGGCGTTTGCTGGAAAGGGACACTTCACTCCATAGGGCGAAATGTTCAGAGAGCGGGGGGGCACTTTAAAATTTAAATCCTGCAGCTTCTATTTTTGGATGCATATGTTTTTCTTTTAGGATTATAAGTATTTTGAGTGTTTTGAGAAAAGCACAAAAAACCTGTGAGATCTGCAGTGCGAAAATCTTACCCTGGTATTAGAGTGACAATTTTATATACGCCCATGGAACGCTCATGTTCATCCCATTCTTCGCTTTGTAGTTTGTGCTTATAAGTACAAATTTCTATCGCCTAGATTTAGAGTTCTGCGTTAGCCGTCAAAAACCAGGGGGTCCTAACGCTGGTTTTGGCCGCCCGCTGGTATTTGGAGTCAGTCAGGAAAGGGTCTAACGCTCACTTTCCAGCCGCAACTTTTCCATACCGCAGATCCCCCTACACCATTTGCGTATCCTATCTTTTCAATGGGATCTTTCTAACGCCGGTATTTAGAGTCTTGGCTGAAGTGAGCGTTAGAAATCTAACGACAAAACTCCAGCCGCAGCAAAAAGTCAGGAGTTAAGAGCTTTATGGGCTAACGCCGGTTCATAAAGCTCTTAACTACTGTGCTCTAAAGTACACTAACACCCATAAACTACCTATGTACCCCTAAACTGAGGCCCCCCCACATCGCCGCCACTCTAGGGGTTAAAATTTTTTAATAATCTGCCGACCGCACACCGCCGCAACCTACATTATCCCTATGTACCCCTAATCTGCTGCCCCTAACATCGCTGACACCTACATGATATTTATTAACCCCTAATCTGCCCCCCCCCCCAACGTCACCGCTACCTACCTACAATTATTAA
Organism: Bombina bombina; assembly: GCF_027579735.1. Classification (NCBI taxonomy): domain Eukaryota; kingdom Metazoa; phylum Chordata; class Amphibia; order Anura; family Bombinatoridae; genus Bombina; species Bombina bombina. The sequence continues at coordinate 197,122,026 of NC_069503.1, read as the reverse complement.
CCCCTAATCTGCCGACTGGACCTCACCGCTACTCTAATAAATGTATTAACCCCTAAAGCTAAGTCTAACCCTAACACCCCCATAAGTTAAATATAATTTAAATCTAACGAAATAAAATAAATCTTATTAAATAAATTATTCCTATTTAAAGCTAAATACTTACCTGTAAAATAAACCCTAATATAGCTACAATATAAATAATAATTATATTGTAGCTATTTTAGGATTAATATTTATTTTACAGGCAACTTTGTATTTATTTTAACCAGGTACAATAGCTATTAAATAGTTAATAACTCATTAATAGCTACCTAGTTAAAATTAATAAAAAAATTACCTGTAAAATAAATCCTAACCTAAGTTACAATTAAACCTAACACTACACTATCAATAAATAAATTAACTAAACTATCTACAATTATCTACAATTAAATACAAATAAATAAACAGTCAATAGAATGCAAGCTCAATCTGATTGGCTGATTGGATCAGCCAATCCGATTGAACTTGAATCTGATTGGCTGATTCCATCAGCCAATCAGATTATTCCTACCTTAATTCCGATTGGCTGATAGAATCCTATCAGCCAATCGGAATTCGAGGGACGCCATCTTGGATGACGTCCCTTAAAGGAACCTTCATTCGTCGTTAGTCCGTCGGTGAAGAAGGATGGTTCCGCGTCGGCTGCTTGAAGATGGTCCCGCTCCGCGACGGATGGAAGAAGATAGAAGATGCCGTCTGGATGAAGATGTTTGCCGGTCCGGATGTCCTCTTCTTGCCCGATAGGATGAAGACTTTGGACCCTCTGGAGGAGCTCTTCTTGCCGGATACGATGAAGACTTCGGACCCTCTTCTGGACGGGTCAGTGATACACGGCGTGGTGAAGAGAAGGTAGGAAGATCTTCAGGGGCTTAGTGTTAGGTTTATTTAAGGGGGGTTTGGGTGAGATTAGGGGTATGTGGGTGGTGGGTTGTAATGTTGGGGGGGTATTGTATGTTTTTTTTTACAGGCAAAAGAGCAGAATTCTTTGGGGCATGCCCCGCAAAAGGCCCTTTTAAGGGCTGGTAAGGTAAAAGAGCTTTACAATTTTTATTTTAGAATAGGGTAGGGCATTTTTTTATTTTGGGGGGCTTTGTTATTTTATTAGGGGGCTTAGAGTAGGTGTAATTAGCTTAAAATTGTTGTAATATTTTTATAATGTTTGTAATGTTTTATTTTTTTGTAACTTAGTTCTTTTTTTATTTTTTGTACTTTAGTTAGTGTATTTATTTGTATATAATTGTAGATCATTGTAGATAGTTTAGTTAATTTATTTATTGCTAGTGTAGTGTTAGGTTTAATTGTAACTTAGGTTAGGATTTATTTTACAGGTCATTTTTTATTTATTTTAACTAGGTAGCTATTAATTAGTTATTAACTATTTAATAACTATTGTACCTGGTTAAAATAAATACAAAGTTGCCTGTAAAATAAATATAAATCCTAAAATAGCTACAATATAATTATTATTTATATTGTAGCTATATTAGGGTTTATTGTGCAGGTAAGTATTTAGCTTTAAATAGGAATAATTTATTTAATAAGATTTAATTTATTTTGTTAGAATAAAATTATATTTAACTTAGGGGGGTGTTGTGTTAGGGTTAGACTTAGCTTTAGGGGTTAATACAGTTATTAGAGTAGCGGCGAGGTCCGGTCGGCAGATTAGGGGTTAATACTTGAAGTTAGGGTCAGCAGATTAGGGATTAATACTATTTATTATAGGGTTTTTGAGGCGGGAGTGAGGCGGATTAGGGGTTAATAACTTTATTATAGTAGCGGTGAGGTCCGGTCGGCAGATTAGGGGTTAATAATTGTAGGTAGGTGGCGGCGACGTTGGGGGGGCAGATTAGGGGTTAATAAATATAATATAGGGGTCAGCGGTGTTAGGGGCAGCAGATTAGGGGTACATAGTGATAATGTAGGTTGCGGCGGTGTATGGAGCGGCAGATTAGGGGTTAAAAATTATATGCAGGGGTCAGCGATAGCGGGGGTGGCAGATTAGGGGTTAATAAGTTTAAGGTTAGGGGTGTTTAGACTCGGGGTTCATGTTAGGGTGTTAGGTGCAGACTTAGGAAGTGTTTCCCCATAGGAAACAATGGGTCTGCATTAGGAGCTGAACGCTGCTTTTTTGAAGGTGTTAGGTTTTTTTTCAGCTCAAACGGCCCAATTGTTTCCTATGGGGGAATCGTGCACGAGCACGTTTTTGAAGCTGGCCGCGTCCGTAAGCACCGCTGGTATTTAGAGTTGCAGTGGCGGTAAATATGCCTGTACGCTCCCTTTTTGGAGCCTAACGCAGCCCTTCTGTGAACTCTAAATACCAGCGGTATTTAAAAAGTGCGGGGAAAAAAATACACGCGTAGCTAACGCACCCCTTTGGCCGCAGAACTCTAAATCTAGCCGTAAGTTTTTTTACGCTTCCAGACAACTTAAATTTGATTTACATTATGCATATTTAATATGATCTATTCCTTTGTAAATTATGTATACATTTTAAATTTTTGATAAAATACGATTTTTAGTGAAGAATTTTGTTACGATTTTTGATGTACCTTAACAATACACTTTTTTCTGCAAATTTCATTATTTGAATGATTCAATTATTCCTTTTCTATGATTTTTAAATAATTTTTTTAATTGTGCACTTTTGTAGTGTATGTATTTCCTTCCTATACGAAAATACAGTATACGCCCATTAGCGAGACACCCTGTTTTCAGGGTAAAAAGTGGCTTTATAGAAATCCACAAGGGAAATAGAAGCTCTGGAGAGTATTTATATAAAATCTCGCCAGCCCAGAGAGCTAAAGAGAAACAGCCCCAAGTGCTATTCCAGGTAGTTTGGGTTGGCTAAAATTAACTTGCAAGTTAGCATTCTAATAAAACTCATGAAAGGGCCACTAAAGTCAAAATTATAGTTTCATGATTCATATAACGCACAAAACCAAAAAAACTTTCCAATATACTACTGTTATCAAAATGTGCACAATACATTTATAAACACACTTTCTGAGTCTCCAGCTCCTACTAACCATGTGCACAGTATATACGTATTTGCATTTTGTGATTGGCTGATGGCTGCCACATGATACAGGGTAGATTGAAAATTGGATTTACTTTGAACTTTGTCAGAAAATATTCTACTCCTCAATTCAAATTCAAAATAAGTGCTATTGCATCGTCTTTTTTTATGTATTTGTCAATTATTCAATTCTATTGTATTTAGTGGGGTCTATTTATGAAGCAGCGGATGCTGCTTCCAAACCTCTCCACTTCATTCCTAAGACCGCTGCTCCTTAACTCGTCCACCACCACCTCTGAGGTGGCGGACAGCAATCAGCCCGATCGAATACAATCGGGTTGATTGACACCCCCTGCTAGCAGCCGATTGGCAGCAAATCTGCAGCGGGCGGTATTGCACCAGCAGTTCGCCAGAACAGCTGGTGCAATGATAACGCTGTCGGCATTTATCAATGTGATAACATGATTTGCTATAGCGGATCATGTTTATCCGCACCTACATTAATAGACCCCAGTGTCTTCTTCATTGGGGAAAAGTATTAGTAATGCCTTTATTTTGTGAGCTTACATGCATGATCATGATAATAAATTGTGGATGGGTTATAATAACAAAAAAGGGTTTCAATTTATAGTTTCAATTTATAGTAGATCATTTAAAAGCCATGCTAACATAATTTTGTAATATTTAGGGTTTTATGGAGTAGAGCACAATTCATACCAATATCCTCCGGAGGCTGAATTTTTTTTGGCAAATATACAAAGCCTTCTGCCAATTGAAACATATATCGTGATATAAAGCTTTCCCAGATTCACAGTTTACAATATCCATGCAAGCTGCTGCCAGTTCTTTTCATAGTGACCTTAAAGATTATACACCACTGGGGTGCTGAACATCAAGCGTTCCTTTAAAGGTCAGATTGATGATGCACGCTGTCTTTCTGCCATCGGTTCATTATACAAATGCTGGAAGCAGAAATATATTTTCTTTGATGTGGTCTGCTGGTCCCTGCTTGTTTAATCCAAGTTGACTGTTTGACTGCTAATAATGAATCTCTTTCACCCTTTTTAACCACTTCAGAACCATAGACAACATAACCCGGTAGCATAAAGTATAGAAGGAAAATGTTACTGAACATTACTTTAGCATAGTTAAGTGCATTTTAATAAAAAGCATCCTGACTAGATTCTAAATTTATTGCCTGATGCTATATAAATTTAATTCAGCCCACCATGCTGTGAAAGCATTAATTCTTAAATACGCAAGAATGTAGCAGAGTGTCAATCATTTTGTATTCACTTGATGCTAATATACTGCCTAATGTAGTCAGTGACTTAGCACACAAAATCAAAAGCTCTCACAATTAGCTATTAAAATTGTAGTTGTCTCAAGGTCAGCAAGCCATACACATTTATGCAGATCAGAAATAAGACATAAAAGCCCATGCTTGCTAAGCACTAACGTGACTTACAAAGTGCATTCCAGCAAAAATGGACTACACATGAGAAAACTGGTGGAGCATGCAGTACCTTCAGGTCTAGATTTGGTAAACAACAATTAACTGGTCTTTTATTTTGCTTCGGAGTCCCTTTTACCAGACCCATCACTAATGACTACTTAATATTTAACCAGCCTGGTGAAATAGTTAAAGGGATAGTAAACACCAAAAATGTTATTGTTTAGAGAGGTAGATAATCCCTTTATTTACCATTCCCCAGATTTGCATAACCAACACAGATATAGAAATATACTTTTTACGTCTGTAATTACCTTGTATCTAAGCTTCTGCTGACTGCCTCCTTATCTTAGATCTTTTGACAGACTTGCATTTCAGGCAATTAGTGCTGACTCTTAAATAACTCCATGTGCACAATGATGATATTTATATGAAACACATGAACTGTCGCCGTCTAGCTGTGAAAAACTGTCAAATGCATTCAGATAAGAGGTAGTCTTCAAGGGCTTATAAATTTGCATATGATCCTACCTAGGTTTAGCTTTCAACTAAGAATAACAAGAAAACAAAGCAAATGTGATGATAAAAGTCAGGAAAGTTTATTTGGACTTTTTAATTTGGACTTTAATGTTTCAAATAGAACATACATTTTTAAACAGCTTTTTATTTTACTTCTGTTATCAATTATGCTTCATGGAATCAGCCAATCAGAATCAAGTTCAATCCGATTGGCTGATCCAATCAGCCAATCAGATTGAGCTCGCATTCTATTGGCTGTTCCGATCAGCCAATAGAATGCGAGCTCAATCTGATTGGGTGTTAGTGTTAGGGTTAGACTTAGCTTTAAGGGTTAATACATTTATTAGAATAGCGGTGAGGTCCGGTCGGCAGATTAGGGGTTAATAAGTGTAGGCAGGTGGAGGCGACGTTGTGGGGGGCAGATTAGGGGTTAATAAATATAATATAGGGGTCGGCGGTGTTAGGGGCAGCAGATTAGGGGTACATAAGGATAACGTAGGTGGCGGCGCTTTGCGGTCGGCAGATTAGGGGTTAATAAGTGTAGGTAGGTGGAGGCGACATTGTGGGGGGCAGGTTAGGGGTTAATAAATATAATACAGGGGTCGGCGGTGTTAGGGGCAGCAGATTAGGGGTACATAAGGATAACGTAGGTGGCGGTCGGCAGATTAGGGGTTAAAAAAATGTATTTGAGTGTCGGGGATGTGGGGGGACCTCGGTTTAGGGGTACATAGGTAGTTTATGGGTGTTAGTGTACTTTAGAGCACAGTAGTTAAGAGCTTTATAAACCGGCGTTAAACCAGAAAGCTCTTAACTACTGACTTTTTTCCTGCGGCTGGAGTTTTGTCGTTAGATGTCTAACGCTCACTTCAAACACGACTCTAAATACCAGAGTTAGAAAGATCCCATTGAAAAGATAGGATACGCAATTTACGTAAGGGGATCTGCGGTATGGAAAAGTCGCGGCTGAAAAGTGAGCGTTAGACCCTATTTTGAGTTACTCCAAATACCGGCGGTAGCCTAAAACCAGCGTTAGGAGCCTCTAACGCTGGTTTTCACGGCTAACGCCAAACTCCAAATCTAGGCCTATGCAAATTCGAAAAAAGAAGTAAATTGGAAACTTGTTAAAAATTGTATGTTCTATCTAAACCATGAAAGTAAAATTTTGGATTTTGGATCCCTTTAAGAAACTTGGATATGCACGAGTTAACTCTGAAGGCTCCATCAAGGTAGATAAAATTGCCACTCATATGAGTAACACATTTTTTTTTTTATAGTTTTTTTTATTGAAGTCATAAGCAAATATAACAATAATGAAACGTCCAATAATAGTAACAAAGGAGAATAGTACATTACTAATACCATGATCTTGCCAGGTAAACAACATAAGTTATGCCAACATTATATAGATTCAAAGATTTAAAGAGTAGTGCTCTATGATGAGTGGTAAAAGAATGGAGAAGCAAAAGAATGGAGAAGCTGTAGCTGGTTAGTGTTATGAAGGGGCATGGAGGTTTACTTGGCAATAAAGCTAAATAGAAGGGGCATATAAATCCCGTTTAATAAAGGTATTAGTTAAGCATTTGGACCATCAAGAGTGAGACCTCAGTTTTTATTTTTTATATGATAGGTAGACTAGAAGTGACCCCGCCTTGTGATGGATAAATACACCATAAAATATTAATTTAGAAAATATAAAAGCAAGGAAGGGTTGGTTTTATGGGGGTAGAGGGAGGGGGGAGATAGAGTATATTCTCCACATTATCATGAAAAACTTTTATAGTGTTATATAATCTAGTAAAGTAAGATAAACATGGAGTGGCTTATGTTTGGCCACTTATGGACCAATTTAGCGGGGAGAGAGATAAGGGGACGCAGCGGGCAAAAGCCGCTCAAAGTGGAGTGGGAAGGGGAATGGGGGGGGCGGAGCCAAATAGGATATGAGATCAGGTATGGAAAGACTTAGTAGATGGATATAAAGATGAGCTTCATAGGGGGGACCTGTTATTTACATGACTACTGGGGTGGGCATGGCTCCATCAGAACGAAGTAATTATCTAAATATAGTGTTATGCTTATATAATGAGAAGCTAATGACAAATGTGTAGAATATGCGACTAGAATATTATGGGAAGTAAGGGGCCTTACTAATCACTCTATAATATTATGTGGAGAGGGGAGCTGTGGCATATACGGGATATAGGGAATCTCCAGATGAGCCCCTCTCCTAGGGGAGTGTCATCTATAGACGAAGCTGGAAAAAGGAGTGGGGATATGACCCGCCGGCAATAAGTTCCGGCGGGAAAGGGAGGAGAGAGGCTAATCATGGATAAGAGCTCCCTTTTTTTAATAAAATGAGCTATAATGAGAAGAAGTGAAAACTAGAAGATAGAAACACATACATACATGTCCTCAAAACTAAGATATAAATGCAATCATTACAACAGATAGGCAATGTTTTAGGCATAGAGCTGGGGCTTGTCAAAGGCCCCAGGATACGGCTGTTAGGCAGGAGGATGTCATGACTATGGAGCACGTGCTGGTGATATATCCTACCTATGAAGACATTGACATATAAACATAAAATAACGCTACAAAACCAGCTACGCACATCGAATATATGGCATATATCAATTCCTGTTCTAAGCCAGATAACACAACATATGGGCCAACTGCGACCTTAAAATATATAACAAAAATATGCATGATGTAGTATAATCAGTAAGAGGTATAGGATATTATGGGTTGTAGAGTAATCTAAGGATACTAGGGGAGTATCACGGCCAAGGCATATAAATAACTGTAAAGTAAAGATGTTCGGTACTATACTCGTAGTCAGTTATTAAACATATACTGTGAGTTAATTTATCATGTTACCTATAACACCACTTATGTCTAGCGCCCAGCAGAAAAAGCCTACCCTTTTAAATAAGCAGAGAGTAAAAACTTATATGCTGGATTGTGCCTTCCCAGTTAACACAACCCAGCAGTATCTAATAATGCTTGTATGGAGATACTGCAGCAGCTAGACCACATACCTCTGAATTTTAAAGGAGCTGTTGGTAATACCAAAGTGGTATCTCTATTTTATTTCAAAGCAAACCAGCTCATCATCTAACTGAGGCTTGCTGACTAATATGTTTCTCCAAAATCTATCTGTAATTTATTTACAATAAACCTCAAGAAATAAAAAATAGAACATCAAAATGAAGGGTACAAATAGATTTCAGATCTTAATACTAAGAACTCCACTAGGAATTATATGGGTGCTCAAGACACAACCAGAGACATAAATAGCATTTATAAGCTATACTGCCTGTGCAAATGCAGTATGGGAAAGGTGTGATATGAAGAGTGTCAACTAGGCTCTCAAAATCTTACACTGCCAAAAAGCTATATGTGAAAGACAAAAGAGCTTTAAATTAAAGTCTTGGCAGACAACATCATTAAATACTTGAGAACAGAGGTGCCCAGATATTTAACATCTAAACTAAACCTTTCGTTTCCTTCTGAAGGAGCAACGGTACTACAAAACAAAACTTATCTATTCAGCAGTGTAAATAAGCGTCACGGCAACCAAAAATGAAATACCAAAACCAGAGACCTCTAGGAGGGACAGGAAAGAAGAGTAAAGGGGAAACAAAAATCAGGCAGTTCATTACAATAAACTTAAACTTGTATACATGTGGTAGGGGTCAACCAGAGCTAGTAGGGACTTCCCTCAAATTCAGCATGTATCATAAGTTGTTAGTCCATATCTGTTTTAAGGTGATAGGTTAATTATTGCTATGTCCATTAGGGCTGCTCTCTAATTAGAGACAAGAACTGTCCTGTGAGAAACTGTCCGGGCTGTGATCTCTAACCCACACCGCTTCTGCGTTGCTGATCTAGTCCGGTTGGAATAGAAGATAATCTACACTGTGTAGGCTGATCGAGTGAGCTGATGAAAAAATCAGCAGACGGACCCAGCAGCTGTACAAACAGGTCAATGCTACTAGGCAAAGAGTTAGCGAGATAGTCAGATCTCAGCGCAAATGGGTTGAGGTGTTTGGTGCTGGGTTCAGATCGTGGCTTAGTTCCTTCGTGTGTAGACTTCTGTTGTACGGACTTCTGCAGTACTGGGTATCTTAAGCGCCGCATGTACCGCTCAGTTCCCAGTTCAGTTTTCTCACTCCACCTGACCCCAGCATTTGCAGAGGGACCTCCAGAGGCATTAGAATAGGGATATACTATTAGCTGCAGACTTCGTTTTCTGATCGATCTGAGCCGCTGTATCAGCGGCACCTCAAGCCATGTTTCGCTCCGTTGCTCCGACTCTGTGAGGACCATAAAGGGCTGCAAGGTACTGTCCTGCGGGGTTACTTCCATCTGTTCTGTTGTCCGTGGGATAAAATCCTCTTTGCCTACTGGAGACCGATCCACGGACTCACGGGGTAGGGCTATATTGTGGGATCTTCGTTTCCAGCCAGTTGGTCTCCCCAGTGCTTCTCTTGTCAACGTAGAGTGTTGAGACGAGGCCTTTGCAGCTTTCAATTCAGCAACAAGAGCTTGCTGGTGGTAGTCCAAAGAGGACATTAAGGCTTGAAGGGCCAGATAAATTTGTTGCTCCATTAGAATGTTGTAAAAGAGAATGTCAGAGGAATCTCTCCGTCTGCCAAGATGCTGCGTAGGTAGTTTTAGATATGGTGGCTGGAACTTAGCTGTAATCTCAGTTCGCTAGTAGGCCTCTGTGCTGTTTTTATGTCAATAACGTGCTACCTTTATCCCAGAATTCAGAGTCCGTGTCCTAGAATGTGGCAAGTACCCAATATATAGAAATGTATATTCTTAGGGTGTCAGCAAATAGTCTGTTAAAGATCGAGTTTTAGGAGCTCTAAGATAGTACGTCCTGTAGCTTCGGCAGTTGGCTCCGCCCCCTGAGTAACACATTTTAATAATATAAAATGATCCTTGTATCCCCAGATGATCCCTTGTGCTTGTGATTATATTTAATGTTAGTGGCAATTCAACAACTGCATTAACTGTTTTAAATCATTCATAAAAAAAAGTGGAGAATTTTTCATAGGGGTCATATACACAAATTGTTTGGTGGATAGAACCATGTCAGGAGGGGTCAGATGCAGGTATGAGTGATTGGGGGTTGTGCCTTGGGCAGGGTTGGGCACAATCTGGGGAGAGTTATTATCTAGAGAAGTCCTTGGACACCAGGACATTTTCCCAGATCAGGATAGCTGCCGTAAGGACAGTAGGCAGATGTCCTAAACTGTAACAATCCCAGAAGAACCAGGACAGTTATTTTTGTATGCCACCGTGATTAAATACTGGCTTGGTGACAATCCTATATCTCTATTATTCTATCTCTCAACCTTTCTCGCTACCTGCATGTCTTTCTTGTGTTGTACAATGCTGGTAATAACTTCTAAGAGTGCTGGTCACTGTGAACAATTTGTCCCTGACTGACTGTGCATTGCATGCTGGGAATAGACACATGCCTTGGCTTATCCAATTCTGTTTTAGAGTAAAGAAGTTCAGACATGTTAGACAGAGCTACAGCAGTGACGTGTATGTTGGAGAAAATAAAAATCCTAGTGCACACCATATTCTAATTCTGGTTACAATAAATGCTCACTAAAGAGAGATTGTCTCCTTGTCTATTTATAACATTTCTTTGTTGCATTTGCCCTTTATTTTTCATTACTCATTTATGCACACTCCTCCAGCAAGGGATGTATTTTCCTGACAATTATGCTGTGTGCCTATTTCCTGACTTCTATGGATTTCTGGCATGGCTAAATGTGCTTATTTAAACTACTAAAATTAAGACTGTACAATTAGATTACATAATATTAGTCTAGTTGGCCTATTATGTGTTACAAAATAATACCAAGGTATTTGTTTTTGTTGCTTGTTGACTGACAAGGACAACTACCACAGAAAAAAGTTGTTTTAAAAAAACAACAAAAACAAACAAAGCACTAGAATACATTTTTAAATACTCTGTTTTAGATTAATCCATTAACATTTTTGAGTATTATGTCCAATTAAGTAAAATATTTCTGTTATTTATTTTGCTTGGTATATTTAATAGATTTTTGATCTTTTAAATTTAATCATCAAAACCTTTGCTACATGCATGATATGTTGCAGTCATTAAGGGGTTAAGAGGGTTTCCAATGTATTTCCATTGTCAAACTGTCTTTTTATATGCACACTTTCCAAGACACCAGCTCCCACTAAGCATGTGCCCAAGTTCACAATGTATACATATATGAGTCAGTGATTGGCTGATAGCTGTCACATGATAGAAAGGGGATGGCAAATAGAAGTACATTTTAAAATTTGTCAGAAAAAAAATCTATTGCTCATTTAAAATTCAGAGTAAGTACTATTGCACAGTTTTTTTTTTGTTTTTTTTTTGTAATTTATTTTTTATTGAGGTTGAAATAGCAAATATACAACAGTCTCAGCAAAAGGTAACACTTCACAATACACATTGAACTGACATGACATGACAATTTAGGCACCTCAGTTTTGAAATCTTGTAGGTTCGCAGTGTCCTCAGGTAAACAGGTCCAATCAAGGGACCAAAAGGCTAACAAAACAATTGAGGGCATGTTAATGGAGATAATAGTAGACAGTTGCAGTTTCAGCATTCACAGAGTTAATACAAATTCTGGAGTGAACACACAATATCAAAATAGAGAAATATAAACCTAGTTAGCTATCAACACTGAACAGGTATATAAGTATAGACATAAATAAGACTATTATCATGGATACTTTACAGGGGAGCAGGAAACATAAACAAGCTTAAATTTCCTGTAGTGGAACCCCGAGAGCCATTTTACATAAATGCATGGGAAAGACAGGGTCATGGCTCTGCGGGTTGGACAGAGACTACTACACTCTGTCAAAAAAGTATGCGGAGGAGAGAAGACTCAACCCTAACCGCACAAAAATGGGGGGGGGGGCAGAGAACAGTCCAGCAATGTCATATTTTTCTGTTACTAGTTAGTATATCCAACACATTAAACAGTCCTAGATGCACCCAAGAGAAAAATAGAGTATTATCATGGAGATTTAACATCAATTCACACAGAAGAATTAACTAGTTTAACACACTTCAAGTCATAGTTATTTAGCTTGGCTTTGATATGCAGAGGCAATACAATATGTCTGCAGGAAACTCGCACCGCAAGCAGAACAGAGCGAAACTCCTGCGTTTACAATACAATTAAATAACCATGAATTCACATTAGTCAGTAAAACAACTGTAAGAGAGATATCCTACACATGCAAAAATAGGTGGTTACCTAAACATTCTATCCAACACTAGTTCAGACAAAATAGCTAAGTGACAATACAATCTTATTACTTGAAATAGGGCACTGCAATATGGGTAATGATCAATCTAAAGTGATAATACAAAAGCAGGCACTGGTACACAGAAATTTCTGACAGGCTTGTAGTTTAGGATATTTAGCTAAATGGCAAAGCTTATATAGGAATGAATAAGTTGTGGGAACTGCATGGTTTCAGGGCATACATTGTTATGAATGCAGGATCGCCACCCTTACCAGATCTGACAGTATATCTTATAGTACAAACAATTTGCAAAAATACACATGGTAGCAAAACTTCATAGTAGAGAGGACCCAATAATAAAATACAGCACCTAATGAAGGCTAGGCACACAGAAATGGGAAACATGGTAACATTGAACAATAAATTTATGGAGCTCACAAGCGTGTCCTAAGCAAATGAACAGGATCAAGGTGCAAGTTCAAGTATCAGGCCCCTAGGCCTTCATAGCGAGCCACAGCAGGTATCTTCAAAAATTATTATTATTTGGGATCATAACAGTGTGTTCATAGAGAGAGTGTCCCATCCGCGGCTGTTCCCTCAGACACCAACACCCTTTCAAAGCCACTAACCCTCACCTATCCAATGCCAGTCCGGAGACCCTGAGGAGCATGACGCCGTAATGATAGCAAAGGCAGTATTACAGCAGAGTAACAACACTGCAAATCCAGGCAGCGGGAGAAAAAAGCCCAATCGGTAAAGTAACTTGCCTCCGAAGTCGCAACCATCTGTGTAGGTATAATCGCGGGCTTTTCTCCACTCCACTCAGGGACCTCAGTTACAGCTCTGCCCCCAGCTGTCTCCTCCTGCGGGGGTGCACAGGTTGCATTCAGTGCACAGGCTCCAGTCACAGCTCCCTGGTCTGAAGTGTGTGTCAAGTTACCGCCGCTCCCGTGCACTGAGACGGCTGTTGACAGGCAGGCTAACTCCAACAGGTGACAGCGGGCTGAAGTCTCCTGGATAGGCCCCATATGTATGTCGGGTGCCACTGCCACGGGTTCATAGGTCTCAGTGCCATCTTCTTCCACATCTCGGTGACTGGCAATTAGAATAAGCCGGTCTAGCCTGTGCAGCAGTTTATTGTGGTATTCCTCAAGAAGGGCTAAAATAGCCATGCAGGGATCCACCATGATCCAGCCTCTTCGCAGCTAGGCCGCAGCAAGCTGCCCTGGCAGTGGGGTGTGAGCTGTTCAGAGACTTTTTAATTGATATCCTGCTGACTTTGGGATAATCCTCTGCTTAGTTATAGTGTTTTGGGGTTGAAGTAATAGTGTTCCCCTTGCTAAAAAACAAGATTAAATCAACTTTATCTCTTTTCCTCTGTGGAGCTCTTTTCTTGTGCTGCTACTCAGCTCGACGGTTAGCTCCGCCCCTGCACAGTTTTTTTTAAATATCCACTTGTTGATTATTCTGGAAAAAGTCCATAATTCCAAAAACCCAAAATGTGGCCACAAGAAGTAGAATATGTCCTGTCATTAAAAAAGTTTTTTTATAGCTTTCAGGGAAAAGCAAATGCAATACTAGACATTATATCCATATGAGAACAGAATACAATAAATTAAAAAAATTGAGATAGAATCTCTGATACAGGTATTTACATAACTACTGCTTACACTACATTTACACAGTCAATCGGCTTCCCCTTCTTCCGCCTTTCTTTCTTTCCCCCTCCCTCATCCCTTATCCATTCAACTCCTTCCTCTCATCTCTCTCCCTTTCCTATCTTTTCTCAGGTTTTCCCCCTCACGACCCTACCTAAATATTCCCACTGTTTATATTATGCAACTTCTAATTAGTTAGTGATACATGAGACACTAGAATATTGTCATTATATAGCAGGATTATAAGACAATTTATTTATTCTTTAAAATAACCTCCAATTAAAATGTATATACGAAACAATTGAAATGAATATTTATTCCTAAATTCTTTAGATTAGTTAAAATTGATATACACATTGCAATATATTTATGTAGCGACCAGATTATGAATCAAATTATACACGCTTATGCTGTTATAATATTCTTTACAAAGATTATAAAAGATATACCTTTAAAATTAACTTTACTCACAATGAATTGCATTAAAATACCACAATAAAATACCAGAGGTTGTATATATTATTAATGCAAACAGCCAATGTATATGCCAATATGTCTGTCCTTAAATAACCTCTTATTTAGCTACAATAAGACAAATTCTAATATATATATACATATAGCTGCAAATAACTTAATACACACCAGAGAGATTTAGTTACAATAATAAGCCTGACTTAGAGATATGAAATACAAAAGACCTTTATCTAGCAAATGAATTACTTAGCGTTAAAATTATTTAGCATGTGTGACTTGTTAAAACTACACAGGACTATGGATATAGCTTAAAACATCAAATACGGTATGTTCTTGGAATTACCAACTGCAATTTAACTGTAGCAACAAAATACCTTTGATTTAAATATAAAAGTATGAAACAACCTTTTATACGTTACCAGATACACCAAATTGAGTTTTGTTTCAAATAAGTCCAGTTCACTTCATAAATTAAGAGAGGTATTTTTGGAATATGGATGAAAGTTAGGCACAGATTTGCTTTATAGAGATTCGAAGGCAACAGTTTGTCAGTCAAAATTCAGCAGCCAAAACCCTTCTTTCTCCTTGCATGAGGTTATATCATGTGATATACCCCACACCTTTTTATTCTAATCATTAGTGAACCTTTTTGGGATACACCCCACAGTGCTTGTCTGTGATAGGTTACTGGGAATACATGGCTATCCGACACCACAATTCCCCTTGGTTGCAATTCTCACACAAACCACCAGATGGCAAAAGGCAACCAGAAAAACAGTTTTGCTATCAAATATTGCTACAGTTTATACAGTTTACTATGTATGTTTTAATTGTATATTTAATATACTCATTAATTCCTAATATTAAGAAACCTGTCTGGTCACAAATCTGTCCCATCTAATTTGATTTATCATGTATCTATAGAGACTAAACATGAGCAAACTTCAATCCTATAATATTTTAGAAAAAATATATATAGAATTCCTATACATTCAGATACCAGGTCTATGCATAACCTTAATTCTATACAATATATTTATCTGATGTATACTTCCATACAATTCTACTTATAATATTTTAAGAGATGTATTGAAAGTTATCTTTCCCAGTTATATAATTATTTAGTGCATAATCATATGATATGACTTAGGTCACACCATGCAGGCTAGGGTTGCACCGATACCATTTTTTTAAGACCGAGTACAAGTACCGATACTTGTTTTCAAATACTCACCGATACCAATTACCGATACTTTTTTTTTATGTCATGTGACAGTTTACCAAGCACAATAAATACTAATTTTTTAAGATTCCTTCTTTATAATTATGAAGGACTGTAGCTCAAAAGGCATTATGAAATAATAAAACAGGATTTATTTGTCACAAAGTTCACAGAACATGTTTAGAAATAAAAATATTACAATAAAATATATTAACAACAACAATAAATAGCAAATATAAAATTACAACCAATCAAAAGTGCCATACAGTAAAAAATAGAACAGAATACTGTTTAATGATGGCGAACAACGCTATGGGCTAGATTACATTTGACTGGTAAGCTTTACCAATGCTCTCATTACACGTCCTACTCCATCAAAGGCTATGGAGTTGGAAATGTGAACAGAGCATTGGTAAAGTTTACCAATCAAATGTAATCTAAATCTAGTCCTATAATTGCAGGATGAGTGTTCATTGGGATTAATTTAATTTTTCCTATGAGTACTCTTCCTGCAATTATATAAGCTAAGATGTTCCTCAGAGTACAGTATGTTTTGAACATAATTGTGCAAGATGAGAACTTGCAGTATAAAAGGCAATTTAGCAATTAGAATCATTTTTCAAAAGTTAGTGGCAAGTTCTTTTTAAGGAACAGAACAGAAGCCTCTCTGCATGTTCAGCTATAAGTCTGTTTTTACTATCAGTAAGGAGGTTCAACTTTCCACACCACTGCATGGGGCAGAAATATATTTTTGGGCCATTTTAGCCAGAGCTGGAAATCTCAGTTTATTAACTGCCCAGTACTTCAGGGGTTTGTCTGAACGCAGTACAGTGATCTCTCCTACAATAATACAAATAAGAGCAATTTGTATTGGCAAAACAGTAGTAAACAATTTTTAGTTTAGTCTCCACTCCAGTTTAAAATGAAATGGAAACATGTAGTTTGAAAAAAACACCACAAGGTAGCATATGGGTAGTAAGTGGAGGTATCGGTTTAAGTATCGGTGCATTTGCACGAGTACAAGTACTCATGCAAGTACTTGGTATCGGTACCGATACCGATACTAGTATCGGTATCGGTGCAACCCTAATGCAGGCAATTATGTATCAGCATCTATTAACCCCATCTGGAGTCCAATCTGTCCATTAGATGTCTGGAAGATAGAAAAACAAAAAATATGTTATATATTTTAAATTGGAATTATTGCATTTCCCAGATCCATATATAGATATTTATACAGTCTGAGTATCAATTAAATCTTTGAGAATTATACAGTTCATATAGATGAATTTCTAACTTCTCTTTTTAAAATCAAGAATTGCATTTTCAGTGTTTGGGGGAAGTTGTGTACTGTAGGTAAGAGTCAATGAATGATTAGCATTCAAGTGTAATGTTTTCTTTTCCTGTAGAGCTTTGGTTTCAAAGGTTTATTATAGACAGTGCAACTGTTTTCTCCATATGGGGTCATTTATTTGAAGACTTTTATTACATAGAGGAAAGATCAGGAAATCAAACTTAAGAGAGCCATATAATGAAAATCTCTTTGAAATGAACTGCCTTCACTGATTGAACCAAATGTTTTCCCTTTGTTCTCACTTGTCCCAAGTTAGCAGTGAGGGGGGCAGGGGTCATACTGAGACCAATTAAATTTATATCAGTTAGATATTAGCTTAATGGAATTAATAAATGATGTGACACATCTGTAGTTTAATGTTACTTCACAGGTATCCTGACATAATTCCCCCTTCCAATTTTAAATATATGTAGGACACATGTATTTGAATTGGCTTAAAGTCAGTGGTACTTGGTGAGTGTATTGACAGTATGCATCATAGACAGTCTTTTACGAAGAGAGTCCACTATTTTTGAGCCCTCATGCTCGCTAGCTAAGCATCTTTAAACTAAAATATTTCTTAAGTGCATTTGGGGATATGACACTTCATTCTCCCTCTATGACTTGTAGTTGGGATCTAGGATGGCACGCTCGCAACTGATTAATATGGACCCATTTATCCGTAAAAGTTTCATTTTATAGGCAACTGGAGACATTTTGTCAGTAATGACAAAAGGACCCTTAAATGATGGAAAAAAAATTTTCTCCTTAACCTGATCTCTTCCAAAATTATAAAGATAAACTTTATAATTTATTTCATATTCCTTTTTGGATGTTTTGAGATCATAATAGGTTTTTGTGGCAGTTGCAGCCTTTTATATGTTCCTTTGAGCAAATGCAAAGGCATATTGCAGGTGCTTCCTTAAGTTCTCCACATATTGATGTGTATTGGCGGCATTTATCAGATTCTTTTCGGCTGAATTTTGACTGACAAACTGTTGCCTTGGAATCCAGTTTCTATAAAGCAAATCTGGGCCTAACTTCCTTATCCATATTGCAATACCTTTCTTCATATGAGGTGACCTGGATCTATGTGAAAAAGCTGAAACATTTAAATTGGTGATGTACAGTATATGGTTATTTCATACTTTTATATTTAAATCAAAGATATTCTAAAGCTTTAGTTAGATTGTAGTAAGTATACTGGTATTAAATATTAATCAGCTAGATTACGAGTTTTGCGTTATGAGTGAAAAAGCATCGTTCACTTGCTGGTATAGGTGTACCACTCACCTTTTTGGCCATCACGCAACGTCAGTTCCGAACTTTTTCAAAAGTCCTTTTTCAATGGGACTTCCATAGCGCCGGTATCTGGATATCGCCGCCACTAAATAAAATTATTAACCCCTATTCTGCCTCTCCCCGACATAGTCGCCACTATAATAAACCTAATAACCCCTAAACTGCCACCCTCCCGCATCGCAAACACTATTTAAAGATTATTAACCCCTAATAAACCTTTTAACCACTAAACCGCAAGCACCCCACACAAAATATACTAAAATAAATTATTAACCCCTAAACCTCTGACCTCTCACATCACTAACTTTACATAAATATATTAACCCCTAACCCTAACGTAACCCTAAGCCTAACACCCCCTAACTTAAATATAATTAAAATAAATATAAATAAACCTTACAATTATTACCTAAATAATTCCTATTTAAAACTAAATACAGGGAGTGCAGAATTATTAGGCAAGTTGTATTTTTGAGGATTAATTTTATTATTGAACAACAACCATGTTCTCAATGAACCCAAAAAACTCATTAATATCAAAGCTGAATAGTTTTGGAAGTAGTTTTTAGTTTGTTTTTAGTTATAGCTATTTTAGGGGGATATCTGTGTGTGCAGGTGACTATTACTGTGCATAATTATTAGGCAACTTAACAAAAAACAAATATATACCCATTTCAATTATTTATTTTTACCAGTGAAACCAATATAACATCTCAACATTCACAAATATACATTTCTGACATTCAAAAAACAAAAAAAAACAAATCAGTGACCAATATAGCCACCTTTTTTTGCAAGGACACTCAAAAGCCTGCGATCCATGGATTCTGTCAGTGTTTTGATCTGTTCACCATCAACATTGCGTGCAGCAGCAACCACAGCCTCCCAGACACTGTTCAGAGAGGTGTATTGTTTTCCCTCCTTGTAAATCTCACATTTGATGATGGACCACAGGTTCTCAATGGGGTTCAGATCAGGTGAACAAGGAGGCCATGTCATTAGATTTTCTTCTTTTATACCCTTTCTTGCCAGCCACGCTGTGGAGTACTTGGACGCGTGTGATGGAGCATTGCCCTGCATGAAAATCATGTTTTTCTTGAAGGATGCAGACTTCTTCCTGTACCACTGCTTGAAGAAGGTGTCTTCCAGAAACTGGCAGTAGGACTGGGAGTTTAGCTTGACTCCATCCTCAACCCGAAAAGGCCCCACAAGCTCATCTTTGATGATACCAGCCCAAACCAGTACTCCACCTCCACCTTGCTGGCGTCTGAGTCGGACTGGAGCTCTCTGCCCTTTACCAATCCAGCCACGGGCCCATCCATCTGGCCCATCAAGACTCACTCTCATTTCATCAGTCCATAAAACCTTAGAAAAATCAGTCTTGAGATATATCTTGGCCCAGTCTTGACGTTTCAGCTTGTGTGTCTTGTTCAGTGGTGGTCGTCTTTCAGCCTTTCTTACCTTGGCAATGTCTCTGAGTATTGCACACCTTGTGCTTTTGGGCACTCCAGTGATGTTGCAGCTCTGAAATATGGCCAAATTGGTGGCAAGTGGCATCTTGGCAGCTGCACGCTTGACTTTTCTCAGTTCATGGGCAGTTATTTTGCGCCTTGGTTTTTCCACAGGTTTCTTGCGACCCTGTTGACTATTTTGAATGAAACGCTTGATTGTTCGATGATCACGCTTCAGAAGCTTTGCAATTTTAAGAGTGCTGCATCCCTCTGCAAGATATCTCACTATTTTTGACTTTTCTGAGCCTGTCAAGTCCTTCTTTTGACCCATTTTGCCAAAGGAAAGGAAGTTGCCTAATAATTATGCACACCTGATATAGGGTGTTGATGTCATTAGACCACACCCCTTCTCATTACAGAGATTCACATAATATGCTTAATTGGTAGTAGGCTTTCAAGCCTATACAGCTTGGAGTAAGACAACATGCATAAAGAGGATGATGTGGTCAAAATACTAATTTGCCTAATAATTCTGCACTCCCTGTACATACTTACCTGTAAAATAAAACCTAATCTAGCTACAATATAACTAATAGTTATATTGTAGCTATCTTAGGTTTTATTTTAATTTCACAGGTAAGTTTGTATTTATTTTAACAAGGTAGACTAGTTAGTAAATAGTTATTAACTATTTACTAACTACCTAGTTAAAATAAATACAAAGTTACCTGTTAAATAAAACCTAACCTGCCTTACACTAAAAACTAACATTACAATAAAATAAAATAAATTAAATTATTAAAATACAATTTTCTAAATTACAAAAAAATAAACACTAAATTACAAAAAATAAAAAAACTAAATTTTAAAAAATAAAAATTAATTACTCCTAATCTAATAGCACTATCAAAATATAAAGCCCCCCAAAATAAAAAACAACCTAGCCTACACTAAACTGCCAATGGCCCCTAAAAGGATGGGCATTGCATGTAGCTCTTTTACATTGCCCAAACCCTAAGCTAAAAAAAAAACACCCAAAAAACCCTTAAAAAACTTAACACTAACCTCCGATGATCCACTTACAGTTATTGAAGTCCAGACATCCCTCTTCATCCAGCCAGCGAAGTCCTTATCCAGCTAGCGAAGTCCTTATCCAAAAAACCCTTAAAAAACTTAACACTAACCTCCGATGATCCACTTACAGTTATTGAAGTCCAGACATCCCTCTTCATCCAGCCAGCGAAGTCCTTATCCAGACGGCAAGAAGTCTTCATCTAGATGGCATCTTCTATCTTCATCTATCTGGCGCGGAGCGTGTCCATCTTCAAGACATCCGGCGCAGAGCATCCTCTTCTTACGATCGTCGCTGGAAAATGAAGTTTCCCTTTAAGTGACGTCATCCAAGATGGCGTCCCTTACATTCCTATTGGCTGAAAGATTTCTATCAGCCAATAGGAATTAAAGGGGAAAAAATCCTATTGGCTGTTGGTTGATGCATAATCTAGTTTCTATAAAAATAATTCAATGTGTTTATAAATTTAACTAATCTTAAAGAATTTAGGAATACAATTTCAATTGTTTCGTATATCCATTTTTATTGGAGGTTATTTAAAGAATAATAATTAATAAATTGTATTATAATCCTGGTATATACTGACAATATGACACACCCACTTCTACTGTATAATTATGTAATGTTTCTCTATGTATTCTTTTGTAAAGCTTATTTCCACCTTAATACAGTGTCCATCGTTATATATTCCAGGAAATCTAACTGTTATCTATGTTCCTTTTTCTTTATATTTGTTTGCTGGAATCCCTCTAATTTGTGCTTTGTTGAAAACTTAATAAAAATATTTAAATTAAATAATATATATATATATATATATATATATATATATATATAGATATAGATATATGGGATGACTAAAGTAGAAACCGTGTGCGTTATACATGACTTTTTATTGTTGCACATCATACGGATTGGAACAGTCAATAGGATGAGAGCTGCTCAAATCCTATTGGCTGATTGGAACAGCCAATAGGATGAGAGCTGCTCAAATCCTATTGGCTGATTGGAACCTTTCAGCCAATAGGAATGTAAGGGATGCCATCTTGGATGACGTCACTTGCATTCAAGTTCCAGTTTACGGCGGCGACTGTATTGAAGAGGAGCTCTGTGCCAGATGTCTTCAGGATGGACCCGCTCCACGCCGGATTGATGAAGATAGATGAGTCGGCATGGATGAAGACTTCGCTGGATGGATGAAGATGGAAGAAGCCGCCCAGATGAAGACTTCTTGCCGCACGTATGAAGACTTCTTGCTGGCTGGATGGATCCTTCAAGCGGAACTTCAAAAACTGTAAGTGGATCGTCGGCGGTGCTAGGTTTATTTAAGGTTTTT
This sequence comes from Bombina bombina, assembly GCF_027579735.1. NCBI lineage: Eukaryota > Metazoa > Chordata > Amphibia > Anura > Bombinatoridae > Bombina > Bombina bombina. Next base: position 197,099,849 of record NC_069503.1, on the reverse strand, counting down.
TTGGGTGGGTTTTATTTTTAGAGTAGGATCTGGGCAGGTAAAAGAGCTTAATGCCCTTTTAATCAATGCTCATACAAATGCCCTTTTCAGGGCAATGAAAAGCTTAGGTTTTTTAGATAGGCTTTTTATTTGGGGGGGTTGGTTGGGGGGGTGGTGGGTTTTACTGTTGGGGGGCTGTTTGTATTTATTTTTACAGGTAAAAGAGCTGATTTCTTTAAGGCAATGCCCGCAAAAGGCCCTTTTAAGGGCTATTGGTAGTTTATTGTAGGCTAGTTTTTTTTATTTTGGGGGGCTTTTTTATTTTGATAGGGCTATTAGATTAGGTGTAATTCGTTTTTATTTTTGATACTGTGGTTTGTTTGTTTTTCGTAATTTAGTGTTTTTTTTGTAATTTAGTAATTTTTAATAGTAGATTTAAATCATTTGAGTAGGGTTAGGGTTTTTTAATATGTAATATAGTTAATTTAATTGCTAGTTTAATGCAATTTTAGAATAATAGTTAGGGTAGGTTAATTAATAGTTTAATATAGTTTATTTTAATTCTACAGGTAAGTTTTAATTTATTATAAGATAGGGATGTTGTAATTTTAATGTAAGGTTAGCGGGTTGTTAGGTTTAGGGGTTAATAGCTTAATTAGTTTATGATGATGTGGGGGGCTGGCGGTTTAGGGGTTAATTTTAGTTAATGGTAGTGATGTGGGAGGCCAGAGGTTTAGGGGTTAATAAATGTATTTAAGTTGTGGCAGAGTCTTGGAGCGGCGGGATAGGGGTTAATAACTTTATTTAGGTAGCGGCGGGGTCTGGCAGCGGTGGAATAGGGGTTAATAACTTTATGTAGGTGGAGGCGATATCGGGGTGGCAGATTAGGGGTGTTTAGACTCGGGGCTTATGTTAGGGTGTTAGGTGTAAATGTTACTGGTTTTCTACCATATAAATCAATGGGATATCTGGCAGCATCGAACATAAGCTTTCTCTGCTTTCAGACTCCCATTGATTCCTATGACATCCGCGGCCTTCAGGATGGCGATTGAAAACCAGGTACTATGGGCCGGAATAGCCACGAGAGTACTGGTTAATTAGTTGATAAGTTTGAAAAAGTGTCAAATAGTGGCAAATGTGTATTCGGAACATCTGTAATGATGTAAGCATCGATCTGTGTCAGATTGAGACCGGCGGATCGTATGTTACATCACAGATTTCAACTTTTGCCGGTCTGTAGGCTTTGATAACTAGGTTGAATCAAGCTCGCCACAATTACGCTGCGGAATTCCAGCGTATTTGCGGTTGAAGGCTTGATAAATATCCCCCAATGTATTTACTGTAAATATTTTACACTTGCTAGCCAAAAGATTAATTAGAACCATTCACTGAGTGCATTTTTGTTAGCGCAGCCTGGATAATTCCAGTGGGAACAAGTAGTAGCAAAAATAGCAGGCACTGCTCGGTTAGAATAAAGTAAAAAATACAAACTTTATTGAGGCCAATAAAAAATGGAGTGTTCCCAGACAGAGGACATACACAAAAGGATCGTCTTACACATTTCACGCCCCCTAGTGGCGCTTAATCATAGACTGCAGGAGCAGGTAAGGGGCGATCAATTTATACACAAGGCAGTGATTGATTAACCCTTCACCACTCACAGGAAATGTTAAAAACACACTCTACGCAGAGTCAAAGTAAAAAAGCAACATTGCTTAAGAAATATAATTACAGTGATGTGGTAGAATACAGAATAATGCACATTGATATAAAAGCATCCTGTGTATTAAATGAATAGTCTAAATTATACCAAAAAATGGAGGCAGAGACATAATGAAAACTACAGCATTAACAGAAATGGGAAAAATAAAATATATATTATGTATTGTATATACTGGTAGAGACATGGTAGGTAAAAGGGACTATGTAGCATAACTAAAAATTAATAATTAATCAATCAAAATAATAAGAATAGTGGAACGGACATCAGTCATCAATAAAGTAACTGATGTCAAATTCTCTATTCATGCCTAGAGGTGTTTTGGTTTTGAGTTTGAGAATCCAAAACAATTCTCGTTTATCTAAAATTTTATGTTTGTTACCACCTCTGATTGGAACCCATGCCAAGTCTATGTCTTGAACTGATATGTCTGCTTTATTGGTAAAATGAATACCATTAAAGTGGTTTGCAACTGCAGATTCCTTCACATAATTTTTTACATCCCTAACATGTTCTCCTATTCTTTTTCTTAATTCCCTAGAGGTTTGTCCTGTATATTGATTTTTTTTTTTTAATATCTTTATTTAGTGGGGACCCAAACGGGCATACCACCACAAGGAATAAGACAATATACATGAAGTAACAAGAAAATAACATAACTTACATAAAGTGATATCCTGATAGGAAACTTACATCATGCGGCTAATGTGGCTAGTGAGAATTTAATGTATTCCCAGATCGGTTAACACCCGTCTAGGTAACTTTTTTAATTTTCTAGGTGATCCGAAAGGGGAAAGAGGGGGTGGGAAAAGAGAGGGGTTTGGGGGGGAACGGGAGGTGCTGATGAGAGGGAGGGGAGGGGTGAGGGGGAGAGTGGGGTGGGAAGGTGGGGGGGAGGGGGAAAGGAGAGAGAAGGGGGAAATGAGGGTGTCTTAGTAGGGTGGTGGAGGAGGGAAGGCAGAGGGGGGTAGGAAGTAAAGAGGGGTAAGGATGGGGAGGGGGTAGGGGGGGGAAACATATAAGATTCAAACAATCAGGTCAGAACCATATATCTAGTCAGCAGATGTCAGCTCATTTTATCTCAAGAAACAAAAATGCCATAAAAGGCACAAAAGGCATAAATCACTGGGAAGGAGAAGGAGGAGGAGGAGGCACCTGGTCCGCCCGCTGTAGCTCTCAACATGCTCTTTCGTATGTCCGTGCGGAAGAGGAAGAAGGGAAGGGGGGGATTAAGATAAAGAGTACCGTCAGAGGTTACTAAGATGTCTCACCGATTGGTTGCCTCTTAGTCTTTCTGTCAGAATAAACGTGCTCTCAGCAAAAGGTAACATTAACTGTGTGTAACTACTGGCAGGTAGAGACAATAGGTATGGTTCCCATTTTGTGAAAAAGGCTTTGATTCTTCTCTCTAGGTCTCCCTTGACATCTGCCTGTTCTATCAGTAGTTGTGTATGTAGAAGCTTTGTGAATTGTGTGATGTGCGGTGGTTTACTGGAGGCCCAGTGTGTTAGAATAAGCTTTCTAGCAATGAGGATGGCGGTATTCAGAAAGCGGTCCTGCGGGGTACTCTGTGTATGCCCCCTAAGAAAGAAAGTGTCCCAAGCTGAAAGGACAGGCATTTCGCCGCATTTTTTCCTCAACCAGAACTGGATCTTACTCCAGTATTGAGCTATTTTAGGGCAGCTCCAGAACAAATGTGTAATGTCTGGTTTAGGTGAGGAGCATTTGGGACAGGTGTCTAGTGCACCCTGGACCCATTTGGCTCTCAGCTGTGGGGTGATATAGCTCAGATGAATGAATTTGAGGTGCATCTCTCTGTCGTGCATTGCTAGTGTGCTCCTGGCTACTAGTTGGAAGCTATCTGAGATAGTGTCCTCACTAACATCAAGATCAGTGCAACTTTTCCACTTGGCGCTTAATTGTTGTAATATTTCAGCGGACTTAGTTTCCATGATTAAGCTGTAAATGTATGAAATGGAATGTGATCCTTGCCTAGTTAGGGCACAGATATTGTCTATTGGTGAGTGGCTTCTGGCACTGAGTCCTTCAGACATCAGTTTATGAACATAATGTATGGTTTGGAAGTATGGGAATGTGCTATGTCTAGGTAGGTCAAATCTGTCCTGTAGGTGTGCCAGCGAGAATGGTTTGTCCGTAAGTGGGTCTATTAGCTGTGCGACTGTGTGTAAACCCTTCTCCTCCCATAGAGCAAACATTTTTGTGGTCATGCCTGGGAGGAAAGCCGGGTTGCCCTGTAATGGGAGATGTTTGGTAACTTTGTTAGGGAGCTTCCACCACCTGCACAGCTTTGCCCATGCTCTGAGCGGATCTTTAAATAGGATGTTGTCTTTAATTCGGGCAGGGAGGGTATGGAGGGGAGCGTGGGGTAAGAAAGCTAGGTGAAGTGGATGGGCGAGGGATTTCGCAAGCTTTTCATCATTAAAAGTCAATGTACGTGCCAGCCAGTCAAAGACCAGCTTGGTTAGTGTCGCCCAGTTGTACCACTCCACATTTGGGAGTCTCAATCCCCCTTTATTAGTTGGTAGGGCTAGCTTTGTTCTGCTGATTCTGTGTTTTCTCGAGTTCCATATGAAATCGCTGAAAGCACTGGTGATATTCTTCAGGTCCTGCTTCGTGAGCAGCAGAGGGAGCAACTGCAGGGGGTATAGCAGTTTGGGCATTGCCATCATTTTGACCAGACTTGCCCGACCTGATAAGGAAATTGGCAATTTGGCCCAGCTCGTCAGTAACGTGCGTATCTGCGCTATCACTGGAGGGATGTTCAATTTGTAAATTAAGTGTGGGTTAACGTGGAGATGTATGCCCAGATATTTAAAAGAGCCGTCAGTAATTTTAAGTGCGGTGTGCGGAAGTGAGGAGGGGTGTGGATTAGTGAGGTATGTCAGCTCCGATTTGTCCAAGTTTACCTTGTATCCTGAGATAACTCCGAACTGTTTGAAAATGGAGACCAGCCTGGGTATGGTGGTGCTTGGGTTAATGACGTATAGGAGCAAGTCATCAGCATATAGGGACAAATGCATAGAGTGAGTTCCTACCTTGATTGCTGGGAGTTTGCTTCTTATGTATATGGCTAGGGGCTCTATAGCTAGGTTAAACAGGAGGGGTGATAATGGGCATCCCTGTCGGGTACCTCTTCTGAGGGAGAAAGGTGGTGACACTTCACCGTTTACTATTATAGAGGTGCGCGGATTGTGATATAATGTTTGTATGAGGTTATGAAAGTCACCCTTAATGCCAAATTTGTCTAGAGTGGTCAATAAATGGTCCCATTCAACCCTGTCGAACGCTTTTTCCGCGTCGACAGAGAGGAGGCACGCTTCTGGGAGTGCTTCAGTTTTGTTCTGGTCACGGTGTCTTCCCTGCCAGTAAAAGTCAATGAGTGCTAATGTCTTGCGTATGTTGGTGACTGAGGAGCGATGCTTCATGAAGCCCGTCTGGTCCGTGTGGATAACTGTGCCTAATACACCAGCTAGTCTGGTCGCTAATATGGCTGTGAAGAGCTTATACTCATTGTTCAAGAGTGCTATTGGCCTATAAGAGGCAGGGAACGTCGGGTCTCTGTCTGGTTTTAGAATTAAGCACATCAGGGCGTCTGCAAAATCGGTTGGGGGAGTTGCTGTGCCTTTTAGGTAAGCTGTAAATGTTTGGGCCAGCAGGGGGCTTAACTCTGCTTGCAGAAGCTTGTAATATTCAATTGGTATCTTATCAGGGCCTGGGGTTTTACCTAGTTTGGCTGCTTTAATGGCTTTCAGGACCTCTGACGTCTGAATAGGGGCATTGAGTTGTTCTAAGTTTTCTGGACTCAGAGAGGGAGGGTTAAGTTGATCCCAGAAACGGTCTCTGTCATTCTGTGTGCATGGTTGCACAGAATAGAGTGCGGAATAGAAGTTAAGAAATTCTGATGTGATTGATTTGGTGTCTGAGTGAAGTACCCCCTGTTTGTGGATGGCAGGGATGACAGATTTGGGGTTAGCCAGTTTAACTACATTGGCCAACAGTCTTCCGGTTTTATCACCAAACCTATAAAAACGGCCCTTCCTATGTGTCTGAAAAAAGTGATCTTGTTGGGATAGGGCATCCTCTCTTAATTTCTTTTTCTGATAGAATTTTTTTCTGTTTTGGAGGGAGGGGTGAGCTAAGTATTGGTTGTATGCAGCTGTTACTTCCGTGGTGGTTGTGGTTTCTACCTTTTTCCTTTTAGCGTTATAGTGGGCGGTGAAGCTAGTGATTTGTCCCCTCATGACTGCCTTGGATGCTCCCCAAAAGATACCCGGGTCATTGAGATGTTGGGCGTTAAATCTGTGATATTCCTCCCACTGGGATTTTAAGTGTTTTCTAAACTCAATGTTATGGTAAAGGTAGGTAGGGAATCTCCAGTTCCCCTGTGTGGGGTTGTGAGTCCGGGGTCCAAGTTGTAGCCATATGGGTGCGTGGTCAGAGATTATGATGTCTGAAATGTCAGTTTGCGGAATCTGTGTGTGCAGTTGTTTAGAGCATAGAAAATAGTCAATGCGTGAAAGCGTCCCATGTGTTTTAGAGGCACACGTAAAGTCTCTCCTGGTCGGGTGGCGTGTACGCCATAAATCAATGAGATTTAGGGATGTTTTGAAGTTAGCCATGACTGCTGTTTCACTCTTCCGTTTCCTAGCATGTGTTTTTCCTTTTCTCTGTGAGTGTATGTCAGCTCTACGATCTAATGGTAGGTCCTGGGCCAGATTGAAGTCTCCCCCCAGAATTAATGGCTTATCTGCATGTAGAGCTAGAGAGGATTGTAAGGAGTGCCAGAATTGTGGTCTAAATTGGTTGGGTCCGTAGATGTTACATATGATGTATGATTGGTTGTCTAGTTGTAGGTCAGCTATGATATATCTACCTTTTGGGTCTATTGTAATGGGGTTAATCTGGACCGACAGGCCTTTGCGGACTAAAATGGCTACTCCTCTCTTGCGCCCTTCAGTAGGGGTATAGTATACCTGGTCTACTCATCTGCACCTTAATTTCTCATGCTCTGTTTCTGTGAGGTGTGTCTCTTGCAGGAGGGCAAGATCTGTGTGAAGACGTTTGAGGTATTGAAATATGATACTGCGTTTGGCCGGGGAGGTTATGCCTCCCACATTCCAGGACACTACTCTAAGGGGGCATGCCATAGTGCTGGGTAGAAAGGGATGTATTTGGTATATGGTTTGTAGTGAATGTGGAATCTGTGGGTCTATATCGCTTCTGGTCAGTTGGATAGAAATCAGTACTGGTTTTGCTGAGGTCACCCAGGAATGTGTAGGTGGGTGTAAGTAACTCAAGGTTATGTGTCTGGGGTATCAGTGACTTACGGACCAGTGTGTCTGGAGTCAGGCAACTGGGCGAAATCCAGGTGCTCCTCCATGAACCTATTGAGACAAAATTGAACAAGCATGAGAAAACGGCAACATGGTATTCAGTAGAGTGAAAGGGGAAATGGAAGAGATGCAGGAGGGACAAGCGTAGAGCCAGATGGCTGGAGTAGGACACATTGGAAGGGAAGGGTCCAACCAGTGAGACCCTGAAAGGTTGAGGTAGCAAAGTAAGAATGAGATCAATAACAGAAACTGGAACATAGACTAAAACATAAGAGAGCAGGTACTTAGCCCTTAATGTAAACAATGGTGGCAGTCTCTGAGACCTAGCTCTCATTGTAACAAGTAAGTGGGATAGAAAATTGCTTGTGCTCTGAGTTCGTCTCTCAACCCTCGCCATTGTGAGGTTCAGCGTCCAGGAATTCTTGAAGCTTTTGCGGGTTCAGGAAAAACTTGGGACCTGTAGGTGTCATCAGTCTCAGCTTGGCGGGGTAGAGAAGTGAAGCCTGTCGGCCCAAAGCATGCAGCTTAGTACAGAGGGGGGCAAATTCCTTTCTCCGTCTCGCCACTTCTGCAGAAAAGTCCTGGAAAATCAGAAGTTTGTGTCCTTCGTAGGCCAGGTCAGGTTGGGATCTGTAAGCTTTTAAAAGCGCCAGCTTCTCCTGGTATCTGAGTAACTTGAAGATAACTTGTCTTGGTCTCTGGTTGGGCTTAGCAGGCGACTGATCTGGGCCTATTCTGTGTGCCCTCTCAACGTCTAACGGCATTGTCTCTTGGTCCATCTTGAGCAGTTTGGGGAGGGTGTATGCGGTAAATTCTATGAGCTCTTTATTTTTAACTGACTCCGGGACCCCCACAATCCTTAGATTGTTGCGGCGGGACCGGTTTCCGAGGTCATCTAGTTTGTCCTGTAGAATTGAATTGTGGCATTCCATGCGTTGCAGGGCAATTGTAGATGTATGCTGTGAGTCCTCTACGTCAGAGATCCTTTGCTCCGCTTGTTGCAGTCTTGTAGAATATTGACGGATTTCAGTAGTAAGGGTGTCCATTCCCGCTTGTAATGTCTCCATTTTAGGGAGAAAGAAGGCCTTTAGGTCTCGGAGTAAGTCAGGAGCTGGTTCCGCATTAATATCCCTCTGACTAGGGGAGCTAGGCTCTGGATGGATTTCTGCGGCCTGTTTCCTGCCACTTTCTGATGTCTTTTGTTTTCCGGCCATTATGGGTATGGTCAGTGATGTTGATGCCTTAAAATACTTGTCGACTTTCATAAGTGGTGTTGCTTAGGTTTTGCTTTCCCTGTATAAAATTGCAACTTTCCCACTGCAGGAAGCTGAGCAAGAATAAAGCTCTTGAGTGTCAGGCTCCGGTATGACTCTGTCTCCCCTGCACTACAGGTGAAGGGTTGGTACTGGTAGCAGCGGCATGGAAGACGATTACTATTTCTATCGCTTCAGAGACAGCTACACAAGTTGCAGTAAGGTCTGCCTTAAAAGGTAAAGGAAGTGTCCTCAGTTGGACTGTCGCAAGGCTTAGTGTCAGTGTTAGGAAGTTCTCAGTTCCCTGCCTTCAGTTTCTGCCCTGAGTATGAGATGCAGGTTCTAGACTGCACAGCAGGGAAGAGGATTGTAGCTGCGTGTCTAATTGGGGGCAAGATGGCGCCCGCGCCAAAAAGCAGTGCGTATGTCACTCTCTTACCCCGCTGTTGCGGCGTGGTCCGGCTCCGATTGTTTCGGGCAGTGTAGGGTCAAAGTCTCTATTGCCCGGTCGTAAGGGCGCTGATATTTCCCTTTGTCTTCTGTCTTCTGCTGTTCTGAATCGCGGCTCTTCGTTGTGGATAGTAGACTGTCGGTGGGGGAGCCGTTCTTGGGGGCTCCTGCAATGTGGGATGCCAGGCAGGGTGTGGTGGTCACCTGCTAATGCTGGGGGTTATGCTCGGGGTCAATTACCGACCGCTGGGGTATTTAGGCAAGAGGTGTAGCGGAGCTCTTCTATCTTGCGGCTAGTCAGATCGCCCGCCCACCGGAAGTCCCCCTGTATATTGATTTTTACACAGTTTGCAGGTTAGCAGATATAATACCCATTGGGTGCCACAATTGGCATAGAAATTAATGTAAAATTTTTGATTAGTGACACTAGATGTAAATAAATTGCCTTTTAGGATCAGGGCACAAGTGTTGCAGTTTTTGCTACCGCACTTAAAGTTTCCTTTATGAGTTAGCCATCTAGATTCCAACTCAGGTATATTGCTTTTAATTATGCTTGGAGAAAGAGACTGGGTCAAGGTTCTTGGTTTTTTGGGGGACAAATTTACAGTTGCCTACACAAGACTTTAGTATTTCGTCTCCTAACAGAAGGTGCATGTGTTGTTTAAGTATCTTAACGATTGAGTCAAATTGTGTAGTATATTCTTTGGTAAATACTACAGAATCTGAGAAATCACTATTATTTGTCTTTTTCTTAGATTTCTTGTCATGATTAATTTTGAAGGTTTTTACCTGTTGGCGACATTTGGCTAAGGTGTCCCTCTTATTGTCAGGGTGCCAAGAATCAGACTGAGACGAGAAATGCAAAAATAATCACACCTTTATTAATAGCAAAAAATAATAAAAAGTCCACAAGTGAAATAACAAGCCAGGAATCAAAACCAGAGCTGGTAGTCAGACGAGCCGAGTCAGGAGCCAAAGCGAATGGAACAAGGAAAACAGCAGAGTCAGGGACAAGCCAGTGATCTGGAACCAGGAAGGACGTCAGGCAGCCAGGTAATACACAGGAACTCTCACAAACAGGTCTGCGACAACGCAAAGGCAAAAGCATACTGAACAGAGGCCCTTTAAATAATAAGTGATGACATCACAATTCTGAGACTGCATCCTGTCTCACATGGATGATGCACACCAGACTGGCCATAAAAGGAAGTGCAGGAATTGAGCAGCATCCCCCACAATGCACCATAGTCAGGAAGAGAGGTGAGTAAAATGGCTGCCAGCAGCACATGGCAAACACAACAGGGAAAAAACCCTGACAGTACCCTCCCCTCAACGACCCCTCCCCCATGGGAGGACAAAAGGCTTATTGGGGAAACGGGCATGGAAGGCACGGAGGAGTGCGGGAGCATGAACATCAGAGGAGGGAACCCAAGAACGCTCCTCCGGACCGTAGCCTCTCCAGTGATCCAAATACTGTACATGGCCCCTGGACATACGAGAGTCAGTAATGCTGCTGACCTCATACTCCTCATGGTTGTCAACAAAGATAGGATGGGGATGAGGCAACACAGTGGTAAACCGATTACAAACCAATGGTTTCAAGAGGGAGACATGAAAAACATTGGAGATGCGCATAGCAGGAGGAAGGTCAAGAGCGTAGGCCACAGGATTAACCCGTCGGAGTATTCGAAAAGGACCAACATAACGGGGAGCCAATTTATTGGAAGGCACACAAAGGTTCAATTTGCGGGAGGACAGCCAAACTCTCTCACCAACCTGGTAGGAAGGTGTGGGCAGATGCCTACGATCAGCCTGGAACTTTTGGCGCTGCATAGAACGATGAAGGCAATCCTGAATCTGCACCCACGTGGAACAAAGTTGCCGGAGATGCTCCTCCAAAGCTGGAATACCCTGAGACATGAATGAATCGGGCAACAAGGATGATTGAAACCCATAATTCGCCATGAACGGGGATAACTTGGAGGAAGCATTAATAGCATTATTATGAGCAAACTCTGCCCAATGTAGCAGTTCAGACCAATTATTGTGTGATCTGAGACATAGCAACGGAGGAACTGTTCCAGAGCTTGATTAGACCGTTCCGCAGCCCCATTGGATTGAGGGTGATATGCCAAGGAGAAGGAAAGCTGGATCCCCATTTGAGCACAAAAGGAACGCCAAAATCTGGAGACAAACTGGCTACCCCGGTCCGACACTATCTCCTTGGGTAACCCATGTAAACGGAAGACCTCCCGGGCAAAAATTGAAGCAAGCTTCTGAGCGGTAGGCAGCTTCATCAAGGGAATGCAATGTGACATTTTAGAAAAACGGTCAACCACCATAAGGATAACAGTATTGCCATTGGAAACAGGAATCTCGACAATGAAGTCCATGGAAAGATGTGTCCAAGGATGCTCACCATTAGAAATAGGTTGAAGAAGACCCACAGGAAGACGTTGAGGAGTCTTATTCTGTGCACAAACTGAGCAGGAGGCAACATATGCAGCAACATCAGAACGAAGACCTGGCCACCAGAATTGGTGAGTGACAGACCAAAACATTTGGTTCTTGCCTGGGTGACCTGCGGCTTTAGGATAGTGGTAAGTGTGCAAAAGTTTAGTTCGAAGATTCTCAGGAACAAAACACTTACCACTAGGTTTCTCAGGAGGTGCATTGGTTTGTGCAGCCAGGATCTCCTCCCCAAGGGAGAAGTCAAATTAGTACGTATGGTAGCCAAAATTTGGTCAGGAGGTATAACAGGAGTAGGTACAGACTCCTCCTTGGACAGAGGCGAAAATTGTCGAGAGCGGGCATCAGCCCTAACATTCTTACTACCAGGCAGGTAGGAGACCACATAATTAAACCGAGACAAAAATAACACCCATCTGGCCTGTTGGGGGCGACAAACGTTTTGCTTCAGATAAATAAGTTAAATTCTTGTGGTCAGTAAGAATGAGCACTGGCACGCTAGTATCCTCGAGAAGATGCCTCCATTCCTTAAGTGCCAAAATTATGGCCAGTAATTCCCTGTCACCAATTTCATAATTGCACATCGCTGGAGACAATTTCTTAGAGAAGAAACCACACGGGTGCAAGGAACCGTCAGGCGTAGGACGTTGAGACAAGAGGGCACCTACTCCAGTCTCAGGCGCATCGACCTCAAGAACGAAAGGCAGGACAGGGTTAGGATGAGCCAGAACTGGAGCAGCAGCAAAGGCAGTCTTAAGACTATCAAACGCCTTAATGGCAGTAGGTGACCAATGGAGTGGATCATTCTCTTTACGGGTTATGTCTGTGATAGGTTTGACCAAGGAAGAAAAGTTTTTAATAAACTTTCTATAGTAATTGGCGAACCCCAAAAAATGTTGAATAGACCGAAGACCAACTGGGCGAGGCCACTGCAGAACTGCAGATAATTTGTCAGGATCCATGGAGAACCCTGCAACAGAGATAACATAACCTAGGAAGGTTACTTGAGTCTGATGGAACTCACATTTCTCGAGTTTACAAAACAGGCCGTTCTCACGTAGACTCTGAAGAACCCATGTAACATCAGAACGATGAGCCTCAAGTGTGGGTGAGTGTATGAGGATGTCGTCTAAGTACACCACAACACACTGTTGCAACATATCTCATAGGAAATCATTGATAAATTCCTGAAAAACAGCAGGAGCATTACATAGGCCAAATGGCATTACAAGATACTCATAATGCCCTCTCCTGGTGTTAAATGCTGTTTTCTATTTGTGGCCCTCCTTAATCCTAACGAGATTGTACGCTCCTCTCAAATCAAGTTTAGTAAAGACCGTAGCTCCCTTGATGCGGTCAAAGAGTTACGTAATAAGCGGAATAGGGTAAGCATTCTTAATGGTAAGACAATTAAGACCCCTATAATCGATACAAGGTCTTAACTCGCCACCCTTTTTCTTCACAAAGAAGAAGCCAGCCCCTGCAGGAGAGCAGGATTTGCAGATGATCCCCCGCGACAGAGCATCAGCAACATACTCCTCCATAGCACAATTCTCTGCAACAGACAGAGGGTACACCCGGCCCCGAGGAGGAATGGCCCCGGGTTGCAGGTCTATGGCACAATCGTAAGACCGGTGAAGAGGCAAAGTACCGGCACGCACGTTGTCAAACACGTCTAGGAACTCTCGGTACTCCTCTGGCAATTGAGAAACCGAAGAAGTGCACAAGACTTTAACTGGTTTCCGAAGACAAGTGGAAATACATTGCGGGGACCACGACAAAATTTCGGACCTGTGCCAGTCAAGACTGGGATTGTGCTTTTGGAGCCAGGGATAACCCAGAACAACTGGAAAATGCGGAGAGTTTATCACCTGAAACTGGAGGGTTTCAAAATGGAGAACCCCAACAGCCATGGACAACAGAGCAGTTTCGTGAGTAACGAGTGCGGGCTGAAGGGGCCTGCCATCAATGGCCTCAATAGCAAGCGGAACAGACCGAGGCAAAACAGGAATGGAGTGCTTTGATACAAAAGCACTGTCAATGAAATAGCCCGCAGCACCGTAGTCAACAAGAGTCTGGGTGACTATGGAGGAGTCCACCAAGGAAAGGACAACCGTGACCAAAGGTTTCTCCTTAAGCTGTTCCGGGGACGAGGATAAACCACCCAAGGTCTGCCCCCGACAGGACCTTAGGTGTGAGCATTTCCCGGCAGTGTAGGACAAGACTTTAAAAGGTGGCCCTGTAACCCACAATAGAGACAGAGCCCCTCCCTCCTCCTAAAGGCCCTCTCCTGAATCCCAGCTGTATCGGCTCAGCAGTACCTGGTGACTCGGGACCAGGATGCATGGGAGGAGAGGGAGGCATGGGTGGGAATGAACACGTAGAAGTCAACGGAACAGGAGGCTTCCGCTAGCATTCCTTGAAAGAGGGCCTCTCTCTGAGTCTGATGTCAATTAGGATCAAAAAAGACACCAATGCCTCGAGATCCTCTGGTAAATCTCTGGCAGCAACTTTGTCTTTAATCGCATCAGAGAGCCCATGAAAGAAGGCGGCAACAAGGGCTTCATTGTTCCAACCTACCTCTGTGGCAAGCATACGGAATTCAATAGCATACTGAGCAACAGATCTTGTACCTTGCTGAATGGACATGAGTCGTTTAGCAGCAGAGGAGGAGTGAGCCGGAACATCAAATACCCTTCGAAAGGAGGCCACAAATTCAGGGTAATTTGAAATCACAGGTTTATTAGTCTCCCACAAGGGATTAGCCCAGGCAAGATCTGTGTCAGAGAGTAACGAGATGAGAAATCCCACCTTAGCTCTGTCAGAGGGAAACGCCTGAGGTAACATCCAAAGTAAATGCCCACCTGGTTCAAAAACCCTCTGCACTGAAAAGGTCGCCTCCATATCGCTGAGGTAGAGATGCAGAACTGGACATGCTCCTGGTAGGCACAGGTGCAACAGTGGAAACAGGAGCAGCCATGACTTGTGGGACACTTTGGTCCAAAGGTGCAGTGCAAGTCAGCAGGGTTTGCAGGGCTAGTGCAAATTGATCCAAGCGGTGATTCTGTACATCCATCCTGGAAATGATGGCAGGTAAAGGTGGATTATTAGCACCATCAGGATTCATGGCCTTTGCGTAATGTCAGGGTGCCAGGAATCAGACTGAGACGAGAAGTGCAAAAATAATCACACCTTTATTAATAGCAAAAAATAATAAAAAGTCCACAAGTCAAATAACAAGCCAGGAATCAAAACCAGAACTGGTAGTCAGACGAGCCGAGTCAGGAGCCAAAGCGAATAGTCAGACGAGCCGGAATCAGGAACAAGGAAAACAGCAGAGTCAGGGACAAGCCAGTGATCTGGAACCAGGAAGGACGTCAGGCAGCCAGGTAATACACAGGAACTCTCACAAACAGGTCTGCAACAACGCAAAGGCAAAGCATACTGAACAGAGGCCCTTTAAATAATACGTGATGACATCACAATTCTGAGACTGCATCCTGTCTCACATGGATGATGCACACCAGACTGGCCATAAAAGGAAGTGCATGAATTGAGCAGCATCCCCCACAATGCACCATAGTCAGGAAGAGAGGTGAGTAAAATGGCTGCCAGCAGCACATGGCAAACACAACAGGGAAAAAACCCTGACACTTATACCCTCTTTGTACCAATCTATTTTCAAGCTCTATTGCTTGTTGATCATAGACCCTATCTGAATTAGTATTGCATCTGAGTCTAATGAATTGGCCTTTTGGAATAGCTGTAACAAGATGTTTAGGGTGCTCTTATGTAGCATGCAGTATAGTGTTCCCAGCAGTGGGTTTTTTAAAGGTTTTTGTACATATCTGGCCATCTTCAATATGTAGGGTCAGGTCTAAAAAGTTTACCTCTGTTTTGTTATAAGTTCCAGTAAATTTTAACCCTGTGATGTTGTTGTTTAGATAATGCATGAATTCTTGGTATGAGGAGTCATCAAGTGGTCTTTTGACAATAAACAACAAGTCATCAATATATCTAGCAAATAAAATGATGTCCTCATGCCATGGATTCTGTGAGGTATAAATATGGGTGCGTTCCCACCAGGCAACATACAAATTTGCAAACAATTTTGCCCCCATCGCCATACCACAAATTTATTGGTAAAACTCTTGATTAAATAGAAAAAAGTTATGCGATAACAAATACCTCAGAATGTCACCAATTAAATGTTTGGTGATGTTGTCCAAATTTAATTCTCTAGCCAAAAAAAATTCAATGATTTAGACTCCTAAAAGATGAGGAATAAATGTATTTAAAGAGGAAATATCTACCACCATCCAGGTGAAGTCTTGTTGCCATTTAATAATTTCCAAGCTTTCAAGGAGGTGGGAACTGTCCTCCAGGTAGTTGTGAGAATACAGGTCTGAAATTCTTATATTTAATATGATTCTTAATTTTTGATATAGTAAATGTTTGTATTCATAATCTCCAATAATACCATAGCTTAGATATAAGGAACCTGTATGAATACAATATTACTAATAGATTTGTGGTTTATGTCACAAAGCTATATTACTCTATAGTTGTGACAGACTCTATTTAAATGTTGAGAGATCAGAGAAATGGGTAGGTATGTAAATATCATGAATGAGATATGACAATCTGGATATGTTATTTTTGATTGGTGGTTCAGTGTACAGAAGCCCAAATAGGCTTAGAAACATGTATGGTTGATAAAGATGAGTTTGAACATAAAACAAATGATAATGACCTAGGACTTGATATTAAGTTTGTTTGCAAGTTATAATCCTCAAATTGACCACTGACATCGTTGTATTAAATATACGTAGTATGGATAATAATCCCTTCTTAAACTTAAGATCATTCAGCAATGCATTACATTCAGTTTCTGTCCAAGCATGCTTATTAAATTAATCGTTGGTGCACATACCTTAGAACGAGTGGGTTTTAGGTTTGTGAGAGGTGGTTTGTCTCACTTGTGAAGTGGAGATCCAAGCATCTAATGAGGAAGCAGGAGAGCAGCGTCTGAAGAGAGCAGCAAGTTACCGACTCTGGCGTGCTGCGCAGTGTATCAGCGAGAGCGGAGATGACGTCACCAACAGCCTGAGCGTCCGTTCCCAGGCTGAATCGGAAAGAGCTGCAGCTATTCACAGCTGTTAAAGCATACAAAGTAGAACACTCCTAATTTGCAAGGAGTAAGGTTATAATGAAGTTAAAGTATTCCCTTAAATAAAAGGCACTTGTAGATATGCTTATAAAAGTAAAGCTTAAGTTCAGGAATGAGATTGGCTTAACAATCTTTAGAAGATAGAGAGACTTTGCAGTTGTCCCCTATTTCTCTTTAATAATCAAGCAATGATTTCTGGGAAAAGTGGTGTTTAAATAGGAATTTGTTTGGGGAGGAGAACTTGTCTTAAAGGCATAGTGAGAAGCCAAATGCTGACAGTAGTTCAACTGTCCCTTGGCAATAGGTTGTAAAATAGCATCTAGCCAAGCTCCCATGGGTTCAAAAAGGGAGCCAATGCCTGAGACAATTGGTCTACCTGGAGGGCGCTCACAGTCCTTGTGCACCTTTGGCACATGATAAAACACTGGAATAATTGGATTTGGTGGAACTAAGGGGTTCAAATCCTTAGTGCCAAAGATGCCCAAGGCAATGCCATCTTCGACCAAGCGCAACAATTCCTTTTTAAATATTTGGGTTGGGTTAGATGATAATTTACGATAGGTACTGCCATCAGACAGTTGTCTATTGCCTTCCATAAAATAATAATCCTTATCCATGATGACAATGCTCCCGCCCTTGTCCGATTTATCATCCTGATCAGCTTTTTGATACGCATTTAACATAGCACCCCTATGCTGAATAGGATAGAAGTCAGACCTTGTTTTTATAGGTTTTTGTAATGATTTTGTGCTGAAGGTGGAAACATTATCCCTGTATAATTCATTCAAGAATGCAAGAGAACAGGCATCTGAGAACTGCAAATGATGATGAGTATAGGAAATGTGCTGGACTTCATTACTTTCTGCATGATCAGAAATTTCGCCAATATCTTGTGTAAGGGAAAAAAACCTCTTAAGGGCTAATTTTCTGATAAATTTGTTTACATCCAGAAAAGTGGTGAAGCCAGTGAATCTATTAGTTGGAGCAAATCCTAACCCTTTAGATAGTACAGACTTTTCACAGACTGTGAGATTGAGTTGGGACAAATTAATGATGCTAAAGTTTTCAGGTGAAGAGCAATTCACATTTTACATCCTTTGTTCTTCTTCTTCGATTCTTCTTTTTCTTTTCTTCCTCCATCTGCGTCTCCTTCTTTTTCTGATTGGGTGGTCCTGCGAGTCTTTGGGCGGACCACCTGCTGTTGTTCCCCCGACTCCTCTCCCGAATTGTCCTGTAAAAAAGAAGAAGAAGAACAGGAAGAGGAAGAAGAGGGAGAAGAAAAGGAAGCAGGAAAGGAAGAGGTAGAATTAGTAGAATGACTGGAGCTGATATTATCAGCGGAACCCCCTCTGAGGCACTAAAGACCACTCTTCATTTATGATTATTCTTTTTGAGAATGGATTCGGGATTTTTGCGGGGTTTTGGTGTTCTAGATTGAACTGAGATTTTTTAAAATTCTTGGGATGTTTGTTTTTGTTTTCACGTTGTTGGGGACGTACTGCTGCCCAGTTGTACACCCTATTTTGCTCATAATCATCTTTATCCCTAGTGATTTTTTTGCATTTAAAGCATGCCTGCTCTCCATCAACTTTGGCTATAAATTCATCCATTTTTTTCTTATATGATGGGAACTTGGGGTGACTTTCAAAGGGTTTTAATACTTGTTTAACTTCAATATCTGGTTTGATATTATCCCTTTTCTTTTCTTTCACTCTGATTAGAATGTTCAATGACTTAATAGAGCACTCAGTGATTGCTGTGTTCCAATCCTCCATATCTGTTTTATCCTCAAATTTGAATGATGGATATTTTTCGTTCCTTAGCCCCCTTGGAATTCTTTGTGACTCAATTTATTTTTTAAAAGCTATTATGTCCCACATTAATCTTAGATCTGTTACCAGGAGCTGTTGTAGAGATTTGAAAATATTTTTAATCCAATTTTCTTCTCCCACACAAACTTCTTTTGAAAAGACTTTATCAAAATAGTCCTGTCTGCTGTGAAAATCAAAAATGTCATGTACTGCCATGTATGAAACAGGTGCTGTGTTATTTGCAGACACCACATCTACTGCTTCTGTGTTTGTGCCTGCCATGTCTGGGAATATTAACTAGCCTAATGGGAAGCAATATCAGTACTGCATATTAGACAATTGCTGCTTAACACCAGAAAATTAATAAAGGTAAGCGTTCACTTACTCAATATGAACTTTGAATTGCCCATCTCTTGCCAGAATTCACAACCGAAAAGCATCACCTTCCCTGAGGTGGGATCCTACAACATTCTCATGAGAAGGTCACAACATTATTTTAGCATCCTAATGCTCATGGAATTTTGGGCAGTGCAATAACCTTCTGGGGGAGGCCTAGATTATAGACAGTTGGCAGAACATTCTGAAGTGTTGAGAGGAGGTCCTAAAGGGCCACAGACAAGTTTGAAGCCGTTTATTCATGAGCCATTGAATGGTACACAGCACTAATAACAGTATACATAGAAACATAGGATATAGACTGCGTTGTTCTTTAGTGATGTCGCAAACTTCAAATTTTCCGTACGCGAACGGCGAACGCGAATTTCCACAAATGTTCACGAACGGGAGAACCGGGCGAACCGCCATTGACTTCAATAGGCAGGCGAATTTTAAAACCCACAGGGACTCTTTCTGGCCACAATAATGATGGAAAAGTTGTTTCAAGGGTACTAACACCTGGACTGTGGCATGCCGGAGGGGGATCCATGGCAAAACTCCCACGTAAAATTACATAGTTGATGCAGAGTCTGTTTTTAATCCATAAAGGGCATAAATCACCTAACATTCCTAAATTGTTTGGAATAACGTGCTTTAAAACATCAGGTATGATGTTGTATCGATCAGGTAGTGTAAGGGTTATGCCCGCTTCACAGTGACAGACCAAACTCCCCGTTTAACGCACCGCAAACAACCGCAAACAGTCCATTTGCATAACCGCAAACTCCCCATTTGCACAAGGTTGGATACCAAGCTAGCCATGTCCCGTTCCTTGTCCTCACTGATGTCATTGAAGGTCTCTTCCTCCACCCAGCCACGTACAACACCAAGGGTCCCCGAAAGGTGACAACAGCCCACTGGGACGCCTGCTGTGTTTGGTCTTCCACCTCCTCAAAGCCACCTTCCTCCTCTGACTCCTCTTCTTCAGACTCCTCTTTCTGTGTTGCCTCTCTCTGTGTTATTATAAGGTGTGTTAAGTAGTACTATTCCTATCAGTTTAATCCCTGTTATGTCCCCTATCAGGGGACGTGTATATGGCATGGATTTTAGGAACCGGGAGATGGAAAAAGATGCTTGGTCGATCCTCCTACTTCAAATTTGGGGCACTGCGCGTGCAATCTACTGTGCCACCAGATATGAGTGGTGTGTTAAGTAGTACTATTCTTATCAGTTTAATCCCTGTTACGTCCCCTATCAGGCGACGTGTATATGGCATGGATTTTAGGAACCGGGAGATGGAAAAAGATGCTTGGTCGGTCCGGCCACGAGATAGATAGATTTGATAGATAGACAGATACATAGATTAGATAGATAGATCAATAGATGCAATAGATACATTTGATAGATACAATAGATAGATAGATTTGATAGATAGATAATTTCCCAGACAGAGAATTACAAGACGTGCGGTCTGGGACCCATGGTAAGGTTACTTCCTTTTGCACAATCGAGTACAGGTTGGGGATTGCCTTTTGTGCAAAGAAATTTCGGCCGGGTACCTTCCACTGCGGTGTCCCCTATCAGGGGACATGTATATGGCATGGATTTTAGGAACCGGGAGATGGAAAAAGATGCTTGGTCGGTCCTCCTACTTCAAATTTGTGCCACCAGATATGAGTGGTGTGTTAAGTAGTACTTTTCTTATCAGTTTAATCCCTGTTACATCCCCTATCAGGGGACGTGTATATGGCATGGATTTTAGGAACCGGGAGATGGAAAAAGATGCTTGGTCGGTCCGGCCACGAGATAGATAGATTTGATAGATAGATAGATACATAGATTAGATAGATAGATCAATAGATGCAATAGATACATTTGATAGATACGATAGATAGATAGATTTGATAGATAAATAGATAGATTTGATAGATAATTTCCCAGACAGAGAATTACAAGACGTGCGGTCTGGGACCCATGGTAAGGTTACTTCCTTTTGCACAATCGAGTACAGGTTGGGGATTGCCTTTTGTGCAAAGAAATTCACTGCGGTGTCCCCTATCAGGGGATGTGTATATGGCATGGATTTTAGGAACCGGGAGATGGAAAAAGATGCTTGGTCGGTCCTCCTACTTCAAATTTGGGGCACTGCGCTTGCAATCGTGGCCGCACTTTTAGCCGATGGACATTTGGCAGACGGACATTTGGCCGACGGACATTTGGCTGAAACACAAGTGGCTGTCAGATAACAGTCCGTCCATGAGATAGATAGATTTGATAGATAGATACATAGATTAGATAGATAGATCAATAGATGCAATAGATACATTTGATAGATACGATAGATAGATAGATTTGATAGATACGATAGATAGATTTGATAGATAATTTCCCAGACAGAGAATTACGTGTGGTCTGGGAACCATGGTAAGGTTCCCAGAGGCAGTTGCGGCGCCAAGGGACGTGTATATGGCATGGATTTTAGGAACCGGGAGATGGAAAAAGATGCTTGGTCGGTCTTCCTACTTCAAATTTGGGGCACTGCGCGTGCAATCTAATGTGCCACCAGATAGGAGTGGTGTGTTAAGTAGTACTATTCCTATCAGTTTAATCCCTGTTACGTGCCTTTTTTTTTGTTTGGTTTTTGAAGCCACAGTGCAGCACCAGAGGCCAGAAAAATTTGGCATGTACACATGCCTGAAAAATTAGGTATTGTTGCAGCCACTGCTGTAGCAGCGGCCAGAAAAAATTGATGTTTGTTTCCCAGGCAGAAAGTGCCCTAAAACATTGCGGCTAGAACCCTAGTTGGTGGCGGATACGTCACGCAAGTCATCCGGCATTCGAAGATAAAATACAGCAGCGTGTGGACCATTTTTAGCCCAAGGCAGCTCATCTCATCAGGACTTTTTTACTCAAATGTATCGCCCAATGTCAGTCCCTTCGGGATCCATCCCTCATTCATCTTAATAAAGGTGAGGTAATCTAGACTTTTTTTACCTAGGCGACTTCTCTTCTCAGTGACAATACCTCCTGCTGCACTGAAGGTCCTTTCTGACAGGACACTTGAAGCGGGGCAGGCCAGAAGTTCTATCGCAAATTGGGATTGCTCAGGCAACAGGTCAAGCCTGCACACCCAGTAGTCAAGGGGTTTATCGCTCCTCAGAGTGTCGAGATCTGCAGTTAAGGCGAGGTAGTCTGCTACCTGTCGGTCGAGTCTTTCTCTGAGGGTGGACCCCGAAGGGCTGTGGCGATGCATAGGAGTTAAAAAGCTCTGCATCTCCTCCATCAACAACACGTCTGTAAAGCGTCCTATCCTTGCTGGCGTGGTTGTGGGAGTCGGAGGATTACTTTTACCTCTTCCCCTGTTAGATTCCCATTGTGCTGTGACATCACCCTTATACGCTGTGTAAAGCATACTTTTAAATTTATTTTGGAACTGCTGCATCCTTTCCGACTTGTAGTAATTTGGTAACATTTCAGGCACTTTATGCTTATACCGGGGGTCTAGTAGCATGGACACCCAGTACAGGTCGTTCTCCTTCAGCTTTTTTATACAAGGGTCACTCAACAGGCACGACAGCATGAAAGACCCCATTTGCACAAGGTTGGATACCGAGCTACTCATGTCCCATTCCTCGTCCTCAGTAATCTCACTGAAGGTATCTTCTTCCCCCTAGCCATGTACAACACCACGGGTACCAGATAGGTGAAAACAAGCACCCTGGGATGCCTGTTGTGGTTGGTCTTCCTCCTCAAAGCCAAATTCCACCTCTGACTCCTCTTCCTCACATTCCTCTTCCAGCGTTGCCGCTGGTCCAGCAAGCAATGCTGATAAGGCTGTTGCTGGTGATGATGGTGACCACAACTCTTCCTCTTCACGCTCATCTATGGCCTGATCCAGCACTCTTCGCAGGGCACGCTCCAGGAAGAAAACAAATGGTATGATGTCACTGATGGTGTCTTCGGTGCGACTGACTAGGTTTGTGTAATGTCTGAAAAGAGAAAGGTGTATATTTGGACCACAGCTACTGATTAAATACTATATTTGTGTGTTGCTGGATGTGTGGCAGGAGAATACATAAATATCACCCCTTAGTAATACGTGAACCCCTAGCACACACACATGAGCAGTTTGTTATATGAATGTAAGAGAAAACAGCAGATAAGACTATAGCTGATTTGACAATGAAAACATTATGTTCAGCAGTGGAATTTCTATGTCTCAGTTCAATTAATAAACACTTTCATAAATGAGCAATGAGAGAAACATGAGAGAATCATTATTGAGTGGTTCAGATCTACAGGTCATGTTTTCTTATAGAATATGACAGGCAGAGTGAAACTATTAGACTATATAGTATTCTAATAACAGCGATATTTGATAAGTAGAAGGCACAATAAGTAAAACCAGAACAGTACCCTTCCTTATAGTACCTGTAGTGGGATTAGTAGGTAAGTGTCCGTAAACAGTGGAAACACAGACTTGTGCAGAGAGGAGTAGCGAGCTCCGTGATGGCGGCAGTATTGAGAGTGAGCCGCGCTGGGCGTGTGACGTCACAGTGGCCGAGGTTCCGGTCTAGAGCTGCAGATCCCTGCACAGCGGTGCAGACTGAAAACTGAGGATTAGCGATGACAGAGAACTCCTTAGAGACAGGATGTCAGGTGCAGCTTGATCCGATTTCAGGGAAACAATACCAAGCATAGAATAGAAGGAAATACTGGTATTTAAAGGGACAGCCTGAGGAGGTGATTGGGTAATCAGTGAAGTGAATTTGGATATGGAAGGAATCATGACAGGATACCCCCTCCAAGGAGCAGCACTGATGCTCAAAGGCGAGGACGATCAGGGTACCTCTGATGAAAGAGAGAAATTAACCTGGGAGCAGAGACATTAGTGGCGGGCTCCCAAGAGTTATGTTCAACAGAGTAGTCCTTCCATTTGATGAGGTATTGCAGAACACCCCTCACCAGCCTACTGTCCAAGATATCCTCAAACTCGTACTCCATGTTCGGATCTATAGAGATAGGTGGTAGAGTAGTGACCATATCCTTATCACGTACATAGCGGTAAGGCTTTAGTAGCGATACGTGAAAAGTGGGGTGAATTCTCAGGGTGGTAGGTAGAGTGAGGCGAACAGCATTGGAATTGATTATTCTCTGTATAGGAAAGGGTCCAATGAAGAGAGGGGTAAGCTTCCTAGAGGGGGTAGACAAGCGGAGATTCTTTGTTGAAAGCCAGACAAGGTCTCGAACAGAGTATGAAGGTGGAGGAGTGCGTCTTCGATCGTAATACCTTTTCTGTATATCCTTTGATTCTTCTATCGCCTGTTTGACAATAGCGAAGTTCGAATTAATACTGGAAGTTAGATCAGAAATGTGGGGATGGTCTGGAACCAGATCAGGTAGGTACTGGAATGTCGGGTGGAATCCATAATTGATGAAAAAAGGAGTTTGTTTAGTGGTGGAGTGCACAGTGTTATTGAAGACGAATTCTGCAAAATGTAACTGTTGGGACCATGAATGTTGAGAAGTATGACAATAAGTACGTAAGAACTGCTCAACCCATTGATTGCATCGCTCAGTTTGTCCATTTGTCTGTGGATGGTAAGAAGAGGATAAGGATTTGTCTATAGAAAACTGTTTACAGAATGCAGACCACAAAGCACTGGTGAACTGGGAGCCACGATCGGTTAGAATCTTCCGGGGTAAACCGTGGAGTTTAATCACATTGGTCAGTAACAGTTGTATAGTCTCAGCGGCTGATGGAAGTTTATGATAAGGTATCAGATGCAGCATTTTACTAAAAAGGTCAACCACGACAAGAATAGTAGTGTTCTTATCGGATTTTGGTAAATCAACAATGTAATCCAAGGCAATCTCTTGCCACGGTTTATCCGGGGTAGGTGTGGACAGTAGCAGTCCAAAAGGTGGTCTCTTAGAACGTTTAGATATTGTACAGGAAGAACAGGTGTTGATGAACTGAGTAGCATCAGATAACATGGTGGGCCACCAGTAAGATCTCTGTAGTAGCTCCTTGGTCTTTTTGACTCCACAATGTCCTCCAAGAGGTGATTCATGTGCTGAAGTGAGTAGTTGGGCTCGAAGAGATAGGGGAATGTAATATTTTTTTCCATAGTGATATACTCCATCATTATCCTTTGATAGGAGATGTAGAGGTTTAGAGCAATCTTTGGTTTGTTCGGTACGTAGTAAAGGGAGCGAATCAATGAAGAAGAGGAGAAAATTCTCATCTGGAATTACTTGCTGATGTGAAAGTTGTCTTAATGGAGTGGAGGGTAGTCGAGAGAGAGCATCTGCTTTTCTATTCTTGCTTGCGGGCCGGTAGGTGATGATGAAATTGAAACGCGAAAAGAAGAGATTCCATCGCACTTGGCGAGCAGAGAGTGTTCTGGTGGTCTTTAAGAACTGGAGATTTCTATGATCCGTATAGACTATTGTAGGTGTTGTAGCTCCTTCGAGTAAATGCCTCCATTGTTCGAAAGCAGCCTTTATGGCGAGAAGTTCTTTTTCTCCTACGGGGTAATGTCTCTCTGCAGTAGTCAAGGTCCGGGAATAAAATGCAACCGGGTGTAGAGGTTGATTGAGAGTCTCCCTTTGGGAGAGAATGGCTCCGAGAGCGGAATCGGATGCATCTACTTCGAGTACGAAAGGGAGTTCAGTATTGGGGTATCTCAGAATAGGAGCAGTTGTGAAACTAGTTTTCAATTTATTAAAAGCAATATGAGCTTCATTAGTCCAGACGTACTTTATGTTTTGTTTTGTAAGATTAATGAGGGGTTTTGCCAAAGATGAGTAATTTTTTATAAATTTCCGATAGAAGTTGGCGAACCCTAGGAAACTTTGTACTTGTTTCCTAGTAGAGGGGGTAGGCCAATCTAATACCGTTTTGATCTTGTTGTCATCCATGCGGATACCTTCGTTGGATATGATGTATCCCAGAAAAGGAATGCTGGTAGCGTGGAAAATACATTTTTCGGCTTTCACATACAAAGAGTTGCTTCTGAGGCGAGTGAGAACTTGGCGAACATGGAATTTATGTTCTGAGAGGTTTTTTGAAAATATGAGGATGTCATCCAGATATATTACGACATATAGGTCAAGAATATCCTTGAAAATATCATTGATCAGGTGCTGGAAGGTGGCAGGGGCATTGCAGAGGCCGAATGGTATGACAACATATTCGTATAAGCCGTAACGGGTACGAAATGCTGTCAGCCATTCGTCTCCTGCCGCATCCTGATCAGATTGTACGCCCCCCTAAGATCAAGTTTAGTGAAGATCTTAGAGCCCACTAACCGTTCGATTAACTCCGGGATAAGCGGTAGGGGGTAGCGGTTTTTTACGGTTATTTTGTTCAGTTGCCTATAATCCACTATAGGTCTTAGAGATCCATCTTTATTTTTCACAAAGAAAATACCTGCAGCAGCAGGTGAAGTGGATGGCCTAATAAAGCCTTTTTTGATGTTCTCATCTATGTATGTTCTGAGGTGCAGTAATTCCGGTTTGGACAGAGGAAAGATATGCCCACAGGGTATGACTGCTCCAGGTAAAAGGTCTATGGGGCAGTCATATGGCCTGTGTGGAGGGAGTGTCTCAGATTGCGTTTTACTGAACACATCAGTGAAGTCCGCGTAATCCATAGGCACGTTAGACTGTAAGCCTTCTGATGGAGGCTGAAGGAGTAAATGGGGAAAACAGGTTGTTTTACAATACTGAGATTTAAACTGAAGAGAGAGAGAAGCCCAAGAAATCAGAGGATCATGTTGCCTTAGCCACTGTAAACCTAAAATTAAAGGGAAATCAGGTGAAGTGATTACATCGAATTTAATGTACTCCCTGTGGTGACACTCAGTTGACATCAGAATGGGAGTAGTTTCGAACATAACAGGGCCTGTGGTTAGTACCTTACCGTCTATTCCCCTCAAATGAACAGGAGACAGTTTCTTATGCAGGGGAATTTTATTATTTTCACAAAAGGTTAAATCAATATAGGAAAGAGAAGCTCCAGAATCAATGATCCCTTGGACTGTCACCCGAGATTGGTCCCACTGCAAGACAAGAGGAATGTTGCAGTAATGGGGGCATTTGAGTACAGTTTTTATTGAGGATGGGGGAGTAAGCGGCTTACCCTTTCTTTGCCGGGCCAGATTAGGACAGTCCTTGACCCCGTGTTCATCGGAAGCACAATACATGCATAAGTTATGCGTACGGCGTCTTATCTTTTCCTGAGAGCTTAGAGGTCCACGTAGAAAAGCGATATCCATAGGTTCTGGTGGGGGTTTTGAGTGTGTACTGGATATATTAGGTGAGGGTTTTGGCCTATAAGCAGTGTCATGACTGACTCTTTCATGATGCCGTTCCCTAAGTCTCCTATCTATGCAGATACTCAGATCTATTAGTTGCTCCAGAGTTGGGGGTATTTGTGTACGTGAAAGCTCGTCCTTAACGGCTTCTGACAACCCCAAGCGGAACTGATTGCGTAGGGAAAGGTTGTTCCATTGGGTATCAGGGGCCCACCTTTTAAATTCAGCTATATACTCCTCAACTTCTCTTTTCCTCTGCCTTAGGGACCTCATAGCATTTTCAGCAGTTTGTTGTTTAAAAGGGTCCTCATAGATCTGTGCTAAGGCAGAGAAAAAGGAGTCAAGGGAATTAAGAATCTCATCATTATGCTCAAGGAAAGTGTTTGCCCATGCTCTAGGCTCAGCTCTTAAATATGAAATAGTTGTCATGACTTTTACCCTATGATTAGGGTAGGTGTAAGGTTTAAGGGTGAATAATAGATAGCAGGAATTTTTAAATTCTCTGAAAATCTTTCTATCACCATAAAAAGGCTCAGGGGTAGAAATTTGTGGTTCCTGGGGAGGAGGCTTCCTATCTACTACCTCTTTTATGTAAGATTTTAAGTTATCATTTTCTACCTTAAGTGCAGTAAGGCCTTCAGTTAACATTTCAACTTTTGTGGTTAATGTTTGTATATGTGTTGGTAAATCAGTTGGGTCCATCTTATTTTTTTTTGGGCTTGGTATTTCTGTAATGTCTGAAAAGAGATAGGTGTATATTTGGACCACAGCTACTGATTAAATACTATATTTGTGTGTTGCTGGATGTGTGGCAGGAGAATACATAAATATCACCCCTTAGTAATACGTGAACCCCTAGCACACACACATGAGCAGTTTGTTATATGAATGTAAGAGAAAACAGCAGATAAGACTATAGCTGATTTGACAATGAAAACATTATGTTCAGCAGTGGAATTTCTATGTCTCAGTTCAATTAATAAACACTTTCATAAATGAGCAATGAGAGAAACATGAGAGAATCATTATTGAGTGGTTCAGATCTACAGGTCATGTTTTCTTATAGAATATGACAGGCAGAGTGAAACTATTAGACTATATAGTATTCTAATAACAGCGATATTTGATAAGTAGAAGGCACAATAAGTAAAACCAGAACAGTACCCTTCCTTATAGTACCTGTAGTGGGATTAGTAGGTAAGTGTCCGTAAACAGTGGAAACACAGACTTGTGCAGAGAGGAGTAGCGAGCTCCGTGATGGCGGCAGTATTGAGAGTGAGCCGCGCTGGGCGTGTGACGTCACAGTGGCCGAGGTTCCGGTCTAGAGCTGCAGATCCCTGCACAGCGGTGCAGACTGAAAACTGAGGATTAGCGATGACAGAGAACTCCTTAGAGACAGGATGTCAGGTGCAGCTTGATCCGATTTCAGGGAAACAATACCAAGCATAGAATAGAAGGAAATACTGGTATTTAAAGGGACAGCCTGAGGAGGTGATTGGGTAATCAGTGAAGTGAATTTGGATATGGAAGGAATCATGACAGTTTGTCATCTCCTCAAAAGGACGCATGAGCCTACAGGCATTGCTCCAGTAACGTGGCAAAAAAATTCCCAGCTCCGCAGAGGCTGTCCTAGCGGCCCGGTCATACAAATACTCATTAACGGCTTTTTCTTGTTGGAGCAGGCGGTCGAACAGTGTTGAATTCCAACGTGTCGGGCTGTCACAAATCAAGCGCCTCACTGGCATGTTGTTTCACCGCTGGATATCGAAAAAGTGCGCCATGGCCGTGTAGGAATGCCTCAAATGGCCACACACCTTTCTGGCCTGCTTCAGGATGTCCTGTAAGCCTGGGTACTTATGCACAAAGCATTGTATGATCAGATTACACACATGTGCCATGCACGGCACATGTGTCAACTTGCCCAATTTCAATGCCGCCACCAAATTACTTCCGTTGTCAGAAACCCCTTTGCCGATCTCCAGTTGGTGCGGAGTCAGCCACTGATCCACCTGTGTGTTCAGGGCAGACAGGAGTGCTGGTCCGATGTGACTCTCTGCTTTCAGGCAAGTCAACCCCAAGACGGCGTGACACTGCCGTATCCGGGATGTGGAATAGTACCTGCAGAGCTGGGGGGGTGCCGTTGATGTGGAGCAAGATGCAGCAGCAGAAGAGGACTCAGCCGAGGAGGTTATGGAAGAGGATGGAGTAGGAGGGGTAGAGTAGGTATCAGCAGGCCTGCCTGCAAGTCGTGACGGTGTCACCAACTCCTCCTCTGCAGAGCCACGCATTCCATGCTTGGCAGCCATCAGCAGGTTTACCCAATGCACAGTGTAGGTGATATACCTGCCCTGACCATGCTTTGCAGACCAGCTATCAGTGGTCATATGGACCCTTGCCCAAACGCTGGTCTGGTGTGCCAGACATGCCATTACTTCCTTTCGCACAATCGAGTACAGGTTGGGGATTGCCTTTTGTGCAAAGAAATTTTGGCCAGGTACCTTCCACTGCGGTGTCCCAATAGCTACACATTTTTTGAATGCCTCAGACTCCACCAGCTTGTATGGTAAAAGCGTTCAGACAAGCCAGCTGTCAGACGCCGGGCAAGGGGGTGACTTTGTGACATTGGCTTCTTACGCTCAAACATGTCCTTGACAGACACCTGACTGTGGGCAGATGAGCAGGAACTGCTCCGGAAGAGAGACGGAGTGGCGGATGGTTGAGAGGGGGCATGGAGGACAGAAGTGGTTGACGTGGCTGAAGATGCTGGACCAGGAGGAGGATGGCGGCTTTGAGTTTGTGTGCTGCTTCTACTCATGTGTTGATCCCATAGGCATTTGTGATTTGCGATCATGTGCCTTCACAAAGCAGTTGTGCCTAGGTGGGTGTTGGACTTCCCATGACTCAGTTTCTTTTGGCACAGGTTGCAAATGGCATCGCTGTTGTCAGAGGCAGACACAAAAAAAAATGCCTCACTGCTGAGCTCTGCGATGACGGCATTCTGGTGGTGGCAACAGCATGCGTTGATTGGCGTGCTGTCTGGCTGACCCCGGGTGCCGATGCATGCTGTCTGACTGTGCCACTAGCTCCTTGTGACGACCTCCCCCTGCTTCCAACTTGTCTCCTCCTCCTCCTCCTCTCTGTCTCCCCATCTGAACTTTCCCCCTGTTCTTCTTCTGTTCTAGCGGGCAGCCACGTGACATCCACTGACGCATCGTCATCATCAACCGCTTCACTTGTATCTGACAAATCAACAAAGGAAGCAGCAGCGGGTAGAACATCATCATCATCACACCGTACGTCCATGTCTGTAATGCTGCCTGACTGAAACATATCACTGTTATCTACATCCTATGTCAATGATGGTTGCGCATCACTCATTTCTTCCAACTGATGTGTAAAAAACTCCTCTGACAGATCAAGTGAAGCGGCTGTGGTGCTAGTGTTGGTGGTGGGGCAGGCAGGCGAGTGGTAACTTGAGAAGTGCCCGAAGATAAGCTGGAGGAGGATGGTGCGTCAAGGTTCGGAGCGGAAGCTATAGAAGATTGGGTGTCCTGTGTTAAAAAGTCAACTATTTCCTCAGAATTTTTCGAGTTCATGGGATGTGGCCTCTGAACACTGGACATTATTCTAGGGCTAAAGGGAATCACAGCACCACGACCACGACGGCACCTGCTGGGTGGCCTGCCTCTGCCTGTCATTTTTTTTATATATACACTTACACTACTATTAAACAAGATATGAGTGGTGGCACTGGGCAAGTGGGCACAGTATACGCTGTGAGCCTGACACAAAAAAGCAGACTGATGTTTCACAGTCCAAATTTTTTTATTTTTTTTAAATGTACACTTACACTACTATTAAACAAGATATGAGTGGTGGCACTGGGCAAGTGGGCCCAGTATAAGCTGTGAGCCTAAAACAAAAAAGCAGACTTATGTTTCACAGTCCAAAAAGTTTTTTTTGTTTTTAAATGTACACTTACACTACTATTAAACAAGATATGAGTGGTGGCACTGGGCAAGTGGGCACAGTATACGCTGTGAGCCTGACACAAAAAAACAGACTGATGTTTCACAGTCCAAAAAGTTTTTATCTTTTTAAATGTACACTTACACTACTATTAAACAAGATATGAGTGGTGGCACTGGGCAAGTGGGCACAGTATATGCTGTGAGCCTGACACAAAAAAGCAGACTGATGTTTCACAGTCCAAAAAGTTTTTATTTTTTTAAATGTACACTTACACTACTATTAAAAAAGATATGAGTGGTGGCACTGGGCAAGTGGGCCCAGTATAAGCTGTGAGCCTGACACAAAAAAGCAGACTGATGTTTCACAGTCCAAAAAGTTTTTATTTTTTTAAATGTACACTTACACTACTATTAAACAAGATATGAGTGGTGGCACTGGGCAAGTGGGCACAGTATACGCTGTGAGCCTGACACAAAAAAGCAGACTGATGTTTCACAGTCCAAAAAGTTTTTTTTTTTTTTTAAATGTACACTTACACTACTATTAAACAAGATATGAGTGGTGGCACTGGGCAAGTGGGCACAGTATACGCTGTGAGCCTGAAACAAAACAGCAGACTGATGTTTCACAGTCCAAAAAGTTTTTTTTGTTTTTAAATGTACACTTACACTACTATTAAACAAGATATGAGTGGTGGCACTGGGCAAGTGGGCACAGTATACGCTGTGAGCCTGACACAAAAAAGCAGACTGATGTTTCACAGTCCAAAAAGTTTTTATTTTTTTAAATGTACACTTACACTACTATTAAACAAGATATGAGTGGTGGCACTGGGCAAGTGGGCCCAGTATAAGCTGTGAGCCTGAAACAAAAAAGCAGACTGATGTTTCACAGTCCAAAAAGTTTTTTTTTGTTTTTAAATGTACACTTACACTACTATTAAACAAGATATGAGTGGTGGCACTGGGCAAGTGGGCCCAGTATAAGCTGTGAGCCTGACACAAAAAAGAAGACTGATGTTTCATAGTCCAAAAAGTTTTTATTTTTTTAAATGTACATTTACACTACTATTAAACAAGATATGAGTGGTGGCACTGGGCAAGTGGGCACAGTATACGCTGTGAGCCTGACACAAAAAAGCAGACTGATGTTTCACAGTCCAAAAAGTTTTTATTTTTTTAAATGTACACTTACACTACTATTAAACAAGATATGAGTGGTGGCACTGGGCAAGTGGGCCCAGTATAAGCTGGGAGCCTGACACAAAAAAGCAGACTGATGTTTCACAGTCCAAAAAGTTTTTTTTGTTTTTAAATGTACACTTACACTACTATTAAACAAGATATGAGTGGTGGCACTGGGCAAGTGGGCCCAGTATAAGCTGTGAGCCTGAAACAAAAAAGCAGACTGATGTTTCACAGTCCAAAAAGATTTTAGTTTTTTAAATGTACACTTACACTACTATTAAACAAGATATGAGTGGTGGCACTGGGCAAGTGGGCACAGTATACGCTGTGAGCCTGACACAAAAAAGCAGACTGATGTTTCACAGTCCAAAAAGTTTTTATTTTTTTAAATGTACACTTACACTACTATTAAACAAGATATGAGTGGTTGCACTGGGCAAGTGGGCCCAGTATAAGCTGTGAGCCTAAAACAAAAAAAGCAGACTGATGTTTCACAGTCCAAAAAGTTTTTTTTGTTTTTAAATGTACACTTACACTACTATTAAACAAGATATGAGTGATGCAACTGGGCAAGTGGGCACAGTATACGCTGTGAGCCTGACACAAAAAAGCAGACTGATGTTTCACAGTCCAAAAAGTTTTTTGTTTTTAAATTTAAACTACTGTTACACCAGATATGAGTGGTGGCACTGGGCAAGTGGGCACAGTATGCACTGTGAACCTGGCACACACGCTGGCAGGCAGGTAAATGCAATTAGATTACACAAGCAGACTGATGTTTCACAGTCAAAATTTTTTTTTTTTTTAAATTTACACTACTGTTACACCAAATATGAGTGGGGGCACTGGGCAAGTTGGCACAGTATACGCTGTGAGCCTGGCACACACGCTGGCAGGCAGGCAGGCAACTGCAATTAGATTACACTAGCAGACTGATGTTTCACAGTCGAAAAAGGTTTTTTTTTTAAATTTACACTATTGTTACACCAGATATGAGTGGTGGCACTGGGCAAGTGGGCCTGGCACACGCGCTGGCAGGCAGGCAACTGCAATTAGATTACACAAGCAGACTGATGTTTCACAGTCACAAAAGTTTTTTTTTTTAATTTACACTACTGTTACACCAGATATGAGTGGTGGCACTGGGCAAGTTGGCCTTGCACACACGCTGGCAGGCAGGCAACTGCAATTAGATTACACTAGCAGACTGATGTTTCACAGTCAAAAAAGTTTTTTTTTTTAAATTTACACTACTGTTACACCAGATATGAGTGGTGGCACTGGGCAAGTGGGCCTGGCACACACGCTGGCAGGCAGGCAACTGCAATTAGATTACACTAGCAGACTGATGTTTCACAGTCAAAAAAGTTTTTTTTTAAATTTACACTACTGTTACACCAGATATGAGTGGTGGCACTGGGCAAGTGGCTTGACAGGCAGGCAACTGCAATTAGATTACACAGGAAAAAAAGAAATAAAAAAAATGATGTTCTAGCCCTAAAAAGGGCTTTTTGGGGTGCTGTCCTTACATCAGAGATCAGATGAGTCCTTCAGGACTGTAGTGGACACTGAATACACTAACAACTGTGACCTAATCACCAAAAGGGGGGCGCTAAATGAACAAGAAGCAAGGAACACAATTATGATATATAATTAATACAAAGAGTGTGCATATAATAAAACTTTTGGTTGCGATAAATCCTAGAAAGAGTATGTAAAAGGAATGTCCTTAAGGTGGTCTAGGTTATTGTCCAGTGTTGGCTGCCTCCTCCTCACTGGCTGGTCCAGGCGAAACTATAAGAGGTGAAGAAAAACAGAGGGGCGCCTCATGTGTAGTATCGTTATATGTAGCTACAGAATATAGAAAAATGAAGCCAAATGGGTACTCACACACTTCAAGAGCACACTTATGTGCTGGTAGGGGCTGGCTGCAGATTTATAGGGGTGTGGCAGCTCACCCGTACAGTGGCGTTCTCAGTGCTGTAGTGCTGGGAATGTAATAGAAAACAAGCACTACATGTGCAGACTGTTAAAAGTACAACCAACAATATTTGCTTAATTATGTAGATGGGTACTCACATATTCCCAGAGCACACCAATGTGCTTGTAGATGCTGGCTGCAGAATTAGACAGGTGTAGCAGCTCACCCAAACAGACAGGTTCTTGAAGCAGATAGTGTTATGAAACAGTCTACAAGGAGGTCCAAAAAATATTGCACAAAGTATCAGGCACAATCCTTGTGTACAGTTAGGGCAGTAGGTAGGTAGAAAAATCCACTCAGTGAATAAAAGTTCAATTATTTAATAAAAACAAGTTAAAAAACAACAACACACAGGTTTGTTGTACCAAGTGGAATAAAGGGGTTAACAATATGCCCCAATAGTTGCAACGCGTTTCTCGGTTAACCAACCATTTCATCACCACTGAATACACTAGCCTAGCTATCAATTTCCCTATTAAATTACCAGCAGCTACACTGTCGCTCCTCTCACTAACAATGCAGCTTCCGAATGAATCTAAAATGGCTGCTGTTCAGGAGCTGGGAGGGTCTGGGAGGGAGGGTCTGCTGCTGATTGGCTGGAATGTGTATGCAGACTGTGAAATACAGGGTCAAAGTTTACTTAATGATGACGAATAGGGGGCGGATCGAACATCGCATATGTTCACCCGCCGCGGCGAACGCGAACATGCTATGTTCACCATGAACTATTCGCCGGCGAACTATTCGCGACATCACTATTGTTCTTTAGTGAACATTTTTAATATTGCTCAGGAAAACTATACATTGTATTCAGCAATATAACATGTAATTGATTTTAGCTATTTTCATTAAAGGAACAGGAAACCCAATATTTTTTTATTTTTTTATTTTTCATGATTCATATAGAGCATGTGATATCAAACAACTTTCCAATTAACTTATTTTATCCAATTTGCTTCATTCTCTTGGTATAATTTTTTGAAGGAGCAGCTATGCACTACTGGAAGCTTTCTGAAGATATCTGGTAAACCAATGAAAAACAAAATTTATGCTTACCTGATAGATTTCTTTCTTTCCGGATATGGAGAGTCCACAAAATCATTCAATTACTAGTAGGAATATCACTCCTGGCCAGCAGGAGGAGGCAAAGAGCACCACAGCAAAGCTGTTAAGTGTCACTCCCCTACCCATAATCCCCAGTCATACAAATGAATGGAAATGGAAAAGGAATAACACAAAGGTGTAGAGGTGCCTGAGGTTTAGTCAAAAATAACTGACTTAATAAAGGGTGGGGTCGTGGACTCTCCATATCCGTAAATAATTTTTTTTATCAGGTAAGCATAAATATTGTTATATGGAGAGTTCACAACATCATTCAATTACTAGAGGGAACCAATACCCAAGCTAGATGACACAGAATGAACAGGGAGAGAGAACAAGACAGGTAGACCTAAACATTAGGCCCACCGCTTGAAGAACCTTTCTCCCAAAAGAGGCCTTAGCTGAGGCAAAAGTATCAAATTTGGAAAATTTGGAAAAAGTGTGCAGAGAGAAACAAGTTTCAGCCTTGCAAATCTGTTCCACGGAAGCTTCATTTTTGAAAGCCCAAGAAGAGGAGACAGCCCTAGTGGAATGAGCTGTAATTCTCTCAAGAGGCTGCTGTCCAGCAGTCTTGTAAGCAAAACAAATTATAATTCTCTACCAGAGGGAAAGAGAAGTAGCAGTAGCCTTTTGACCTTTACGCTTTCCTGAGAAACAAACAAACAGGGCAGAAGACTTGCAAAAATCCTTAATCGTCTGTAGGTAGAATTTTAGAGCACGCACAACATCTAAGTTGTGCAACAGACATTCTTTATGAGAAGAAGGACTGGGACATAGAGAAGGAACAACAATTTCCTGATTAATATTTCTATCCAAAACCACTTTAGGAAGAAACCCCAATTTAGTACGAAGAACCACCCTATCCACATGAAAGGTAAAGTAAGGTGAATCACACTGCAAAGCCAAGAGTTCGGAAACTCTCCGAGCAGAAGAGATAGCAATAAGAAACAAAACCTTCCAAGATAGCAACTTAATATCTATGGAATGCATTGGCTGAAACAGAGCCTGCTGCACAACTTTAAGAACAATATTAAGGCTCCAAGGAGGAGCAACAGGTTTAAATACAGGCCTGATTCTGACCAGGGCCTGACAAAAACATTGAACATCTGGCACACTTGTGTAACAAAATAGATAATGCAGAAATCTGAACTTTAAGAGAACTGACTGACAACACTTTTTCCAGACCTTCCTGGATAAAAGACAAAATTCTAGGAATCCTGACCCTATTCCAAGAGTAGTCCTTAGATTCAGACCAATAAAGGTATTTACGCCATATCTTATGGTAAATTTTTCGAGTAACAGGCTTGGGAGCCTGAATCATGGTCTCAATGACCGACTCAGAAAATCCACGCTTAGACAGAACTAAGCATTCAATCTCCAATGGACCCTGAATTAGAAGATCCTTCCTCAGAGGCAACCTCCAAGGTGGCAGAGATGGCATCTTGACTAGGTCTGCATACCAGATCCTGCGAGGCCATGCCGGAGCTATTAGAATTACTGATATTCTCTCCTGTTTGATACAAGCAATAACTCGTGGAAGGAGCGCAAATGGAGGAAACAGGTATGCTAGACTGAAATCCCAAGGATCAGCCAGAGCATCTAACAGAGCGGCCTGAGGAACTCTTGGCCTTGAACTGTACCTTGGAAGCTTGGCGTCCTGCAAGATGCCATCAGATCCAACTCCAGCACCCCCATTTTGGAGTTAACCTGGAGAACAACTCCGAATGGAGAGCCCACTCCCCAGGATGAAATGTCTGTCTGCTCAGGAAATTCGCTTCCCAGTTGTCCACTCCAGGAATGTGGATGGCAGATAGACAACAATTGTGAGCTTCTGCCCACTGAGTAATCCGTACCACCTCCTTCATGGCTAAGGAACTCCGAGTTCCTCCCTGGTGGTTGATGTAAGCCACTGAGGTGATGTTGTCCAACTGAAACTGATAAACCGGGCTAAGGACAATTGAGGCCAAGCCATCAGAGCATTGAAAATTGCTCTCAATTCCAAGATGTTTATGGGGAGAGCAGTCCCTGTGTCCGTGGTCACAATCACCCAGGAAGGTCTCTGGAAGCATATGCCCTGAGACAGATGGTCCTGAGAAAGCCACGACGGGAGAGAGTCTCTTGTCTACTGGTCTAGATCTATCCTCTAAGACAGATCCAAATGGTCTCCGTTCCATTGTCTGAGCATGCATAATTGCAAAGCTCACAAATGGAATTGAGCAAAGTGAATGATGTCCATGGAAGCGACCATCAGACCACTTACCTCCATACATTGAGCCACTGATTGCAGAACAGTAGACTGTAGAGAGAGGCAAGAGGAGAGAATTCTGGATTTTCTGACCTTCATCAGAAAAATGTTCATAGATAGGGACGCTATTATTGTCCCTAAGAAAACCACCATTGTAGCTAAACAAGGGAACTCTTTTCCAGATTCACTTACCAACTGTGGGAACATAGAAAAGACAACAAGATCTCTATATGACAGCTCACAAGGCGTGAAAGGACACATACTCCTTAGAGAGACCTGTAGAATAAGAAAGAACAGAGTAACCAAATCTGGCTTTCTGTACCATGGGCAGCAATGTGTTAGGAAACAAAGCAAGGACTACCTCACAACTTCCTAACTGCTTAAAAGCCACCACTACTCTACTGAAGAAATTGACGTGGACTCAGCTAAATCCAAATCCTTGCTTGCAGGGAAAAGTACCTGAAAAAGGAATTAATTTCTTCAGACACCAAATTTGACCTCCTCCTTTGACAGAGGCAAAGAGAATGACTAGGGATTATGGGTAGGGAAGTGACACTTAAAGGGACAGTCTATTCAAAATGAAACTTTTATTTTTCAGATAGGGCATGCTATTTTAAACAACTTTCCAATTGACTACTATCATTAAATTTGCTTTATTCCCTTGGTATTTTTGAAAAGCTAAACCTAGGTAGGCTCAAACTGATTCTAAACCGTTGAAAACCGCCACTTAGGTAAGAGCATTTTGAAGTTTTTCACAGTTAGACAGTACTAGTTAATGTGTGTCATATAGATAACATTGTGCTCTTTCCCGTGGAGTTATTTAGGAGTCTGCACTGATTGGCTAAACTGCATGTCTATCAAAAGCACTGAGATAAGGGTGCAGTCTGCAGAGGCTTAGATACAAGGTAATCACAGAGGTAAAACATATATTAATATAACTGTGTTGGTTATGACAAACTGGGCAATGGGTAATAAAGGGATTATCTATCTTTAAACAATGAAAATTCTGGTGTAGACTGTCCCTTTTACAGCTTTGCTTTGGTGCTCTTTGCCTTCTCCTGCTGGCCAGGAGTGATATTCCCACTATTAATTGAATGACGTTGTGGACTTTCCATATCTTAGGAAAGAAAGAGGCATTTGTGTGCAGCCACCAATCAGCATCTAGCTCCCAGTAATGCATTGCTGCTCCTGAGCCTACCTAGATATGCTTTTCAACTAAGGATACCAAGAGAATGAAAAAATTTAGCTAATAGAAGCAAATTGGAAAGTTGTTTAAAATATCATGCTCTATCTTATCAATAGCCAAACTCCACTCACAGCTGGCCTTATTTAGAGGTGCAAAACTAGGCTTTAGTTGGCAGACTAAAAGACTAACCCTGGTTATAATGTTCGTATAGAGTGCATTGTTTACCAGTTGTTATTTGATAAAGCCAATTAGGAAATACTATATATATATATATATATATATATATATATATATATATATATATATATATACACATATATATATATATATATATATATATATGCACAAAACAAAATGCAAAGGAGAGTCTAGAGGTAAAGTACTTAGCTGGGGGAGATCCAAACGCTGTCGTCCTCACAGCGTAATAACAGGTAAAGCTTCCAGAGTTCCGGCACTCAGCGTGGAGGTCTGTCCTCTAAACAATTCACTGTTTGAATCAAGGGAAAAGAAGAACGACTCCCTGCAGCTAGAACACCAATGGTGAATATGTCAATAGTATAAGCTTGAATTCAACACTAAGCACAGCACTTGTTAAAAGTCAAAACATTTATTGATACTGTTTAAAGCGCCTGTTTGGCGTTTTAACGCATCAGATGACGTCATCACTTTTTCCGTTCCTGTGTCTGTAAGCAAGTCGTGAGTTTTCCTTATACATGTTTCAAGTGTGGACTTTTAAACAGTATCAATAAATGTTTTGACTTTTAACAAGTGCTGTGCTTAGTGTTGAATTCAAGCTTATACTATTGACATATTCACCATTGGTGTTCTAGCTGCAGGGAGTCTTTCTTCTTTTCCCTATATATATATATATATATATATATATATATATATATATATATATATATATATAGTAGAGCTAGACTTGAGTGGTCAGCAATTTAAAGGGACAGTCAACACCAGCATTTTTGTTGTTTAAAAAGATAGATAATCCCTTTATTAACCATTCCCCAGTTTTGCATAGCCAACATAGTTATAATAATACACTTTTTACCTCTGTGATTACCTTGTATCTAAGCCTCTGCAGACTGCCCCTTATTTCAGTTCTTTTTTTTTTTTTTTTTTAAATTCTTTTTATTAAGAGCAACATAGGTGAAGAACAGAATTCACATCTATTAAATACAAGTCAAGCCCAATCGCAGTTGGGCACAAAGTCATTAAGCATTTCTCATCAAAACAGCAATTTAGATGTTTGTAACACACATGAAAATTCAACAGTGTTCACCAATAGTTAACTCTAGTTTTTGAATTTGACAAACCCATCCCGAACCTCCCTCCCAACCTTCCCAACTAGAACTAACCAAATCCCACACCCTCCCACCCCTCTCAATCTAGAACTTAAAGTTCATCACAATAGTCTGTTGCGCCTCTGGTTAGTGCTCAGTGTGAAGAGGAAAAAAAAAAAAAGGTCCTTCCTCTCTCTCCATCAGGGGCTCCCTATGGAGCAAAGATCACATTCGTCTTTCTCAGTCTTTCTCTCTACTTTATGAGTCCGTTACGGGGAATATATGTGTCCACTCCCCCCTCAGGGAGCTTTCTAGGAATATTTCAGTGTGGCGAAAAGGCAACAATATCTTCCTCTGAATTTGCAATTCGAAGGTTAGTATTAATCTGCGCCATTTCTTTAGGAACAGGTTAAGTCTGTTGCCTACGTCCACTCTCGTGTCTATTTGTTCTATAAATAGTTGCGTTTGAAGAAGGTTACGAAAGTGTGCTATAGTCGGTTTTGTCCTCTTAGTCCAATGTTGAAGAATGCATTTTCGTGCAAGTAAAACAGTCATTGTCAGCTCTGAGTCACACTGTCTATGTTGGGTGTCCCAGGTAAGGAACAGGACATTAGTGGGTTCTAGAGAGATTGAAACTTTCAGTTTTCTGTTGATCCAATATTGTATTTGGTGCCAAAATTGTCTTATCACCGTGCATTCCCATATACAATGTATCAGGCCAGGGGCTCCAGCTGAACATTTAGAGCATTTGTTAGGGTGATCCGGTACCCATTTAGCCAGTCTGTCAGGGGTCAAGTAGGCTCTGTGCAGGAATTTTATCTGGGTTTCTCTAAGGGCTGCGGAAAGAGTAGCCTTTCTGACTTTTTCCAGTGCTCCCCGAGCTCCCTCCACCGTGATCCCACCAATTCCCTCTCTTTCCCATCCGTCAATAGCCAGGGATTGCACCTTTAGCATTCTGTCCTGTAAGAAGACTTGATAGATTCCCGAGAGGGAGAAATTACCCATCTTAAAGAGCGATTGTGTTAATCGAAAGGGCGAGCCATCCCAAAAATTTGGGTTGTTTTTAAGCAGGGTGTTTACATAGTGACGTGCCTGGAGATAGGCATAAAAGTGGGCTTTCGGAAGTTGAAACTCCCTTTGTAGTGCAGGGAAGGATTTAATAGATCGTGTCAGGGGTTCCAGTAAAGCCCCTACAGAGCGGAGGCCCAACTTATCCCAGAGGTCAAAGGGTTTCA
The DNA here is from genome assembly GCF_027579735.1 of Bombina bombina. Lineage (NCBI taxonomy): Eukaryota > Metazoa > Chordata > Amphibia > Anura > Bombinatoridae > Bombina > Bombina bombina. Next base: position 197,058,757 of record NC_069503.1, on the reverse strand, counting down.
GATCAATCCCAGCTGGGAACTCTGGGTTGTTATGCAATGGGAGGAAGACAGAGCCATGACAGCTTTTCTTCAGGAACTTATGAGCCTGCTGCCAAGCTCTTAGGGGGTCTCGATACAGGAGGTTCAAACCTACCAATTTGGCCGCTCCAGTCTTGGTCATATGAGGCAAATACGCCAGGGAGACTTTCTCCAAGGTCGCATTCTCCAGACTGGGTTTATAAAAATGTTGAGTACCAACCTGCCAGTCTACCACCAGCCGGATCAGTGCCGCCCAGTTATAGAGCTTAAAGTCAGGGAGAGAGAGACCCCCCTTGAGGTAAGGCATGGATAGCTTGTCTGCAGATATACGGGGTTTACCCCCTTTCCAGACAAAGCGTCTGGTTGCCGCATTTAACATTTTTACATCCGCCTTGGTCAGTAGCAAGGGTAGCATGAGTAGCGGGTATAAGAGGCGTGGGAGAATGACCATTTTCACCAAGCTGACTCTACCCGACAGTGATACAGGGAGGGATCTCCAGCTATTCATCAGGCTGCATAGCTTGACACACAGGGGGGTTAGGTTCATAGAGTATATTTTGTTGGGGTTGACCGGGATGCGAATTCCCAGGTAAGTCAAACTCTGGGAGGCTATCGCAAACGGATAATCATGCACAACTCCTTTTTTCTTATTCAACCATAAGATCTCCGATTTCTGCATATTAACCCTATACCCCGAAAAGGAGCCAAAGGTGTGCAGTGTTCGCAAGATGGTTGGAATGTGTAAGTTCGGGTCTTGCACAAATAGCAGCATATCGTCTGCGTAGAGCGCCAAGTGTTGGGGGTCTCCTGCGACATCTATACCAGGGAAGATCTGACGTAATTTAATTGTCAGAGGTTCTAGTGCCATGTTAAAAAGTAATGGGGATAAAGGGCATCCCTGCCTGGTGCCTCGTCCGAGGTTCACAGTACTAGAAAACATGTTGTTTACACAGATATTAGCGGTGGGGGAGGCATATAGGTTTGTAAGAAAAGACACAAACGGGCCTGAGATATTGAACCTTGCCATAGTGTGGAACAGGTGGCTCCATTCCACTCTATCAAAGGCCTTCTCTGCGTCCAGAGACAACAGGAAGGCCTCCGGGAGCGGTTTCTTCGAATCATTTGCGGTTCCCCGCCAGAAGCACTGGATCACATGCAGTACTCTACGGATATTGACCACTGATGACCTCGCAAACATGAAGCCGGTCTGGTCTTCATGAATTAGCTCTGGTAAGATAAATTTAAGACGTTCTGCCAGGAGTTTCGTCAGAATCTTATAGTCTGCGTTAAGCAGCGATATTGGCCTGTAAGATTCAGGGAAAAGAGTATCCTTACCCGCTTTGGGAATAAGGGTGATGTATGCCGTGGAGAACGAGGTGGATGGCCTGTCTGCTGAAGAGAAGTATTTTGTGAACAGTTCAGTCAACACTGGGGACACTTGGGGTTTCAGTATTCTATAAAATTCAATGGGTAGCCCGTCCGGGCCTGCTGCTTTACCCAGAGCAAGGGACGAAATCGTCCTTTCCACTTCCTCCCTGGAAATAGGAGCATTCAGTTTATTCAATTGTGCTTCCGAGATCTGCGGTAAATTAATAGAGTCCCAAAAGTCTTTCTGGGCCTCTTCAGAACCCGTCTGACTACTGGTGTAGAGTCTAGAGTAGTATGAGGCAAATGCCTCTGCTATTCCCTTTGGGTCTTTGACTACCCTCTCGCCATCCCTCAGGGCAGGCACAAAGCGCTTCGAGGTCTTGAGATTCACCAGGGAAGCCAACAACCTCCCCGACTTATCCCCGTACCTGTAGTATTTGCCTCTATTCCTTAAGAGGGTCTGGGACGCTTGATAAGCCAGCAACGAATCGTATTCTTTTTTAACAGATATGTATGCTTGATGATGCAATCTTGTGGGCTCATTACAATACTTTAAATAAGAGTTGTTGAGCTCTCTTCTAAGCTTTTCTAGTGTTTCTGCGTGCATTTTTTTTTTCCGGGAGAGGAAAGCTAGGATGTTCCCCGCAAGTACCACCTTTGCAGTTTGCCAGAAGAGTTCTGGCGTTGCGAGGTGTTGCACGTTAGTGGAACGAAAGTCCTCCCAGCTAGTGGCCATATATTGTTGGAATTCCTGGGAAGTGATTAGGTATTTAGGGAATCTGAGGGTCCGCCTGTTGCCAGGTGGGTCGAGGGCATCAAGAAAAAGCCCCACCGGTGCGTGGTCAGACACCGCCACCTCTCCTATCTTGGTGTCAATGATCCGTGGAATCAGGGAATTGGAGGTAAGAAACAAGTCGATGCGAGACATTGTGGGTAAGGCCCGAGAAACACAGGTATAGTCCCTGCCATTTGGATTTAGTTTGCGCCATATATCCACCACATCTAGTGAGGAGGACAAGGTATGAAACACATCAGACTCGAAATTACCCTCAGACTTAACCTGCGGTCTAGGATTGACCCCTGAGGCCTGTCTAAGTCTGTCACACTTTGGATCCGGAGCTAGGTTAAAGTCCCCTCCAATAATGAGAGCAGAGCCCAGAAGAGGCGTCAGAACTGAAGTCAAGGTTTCCCAGAAAGTCCTGTCCCTTTGGTTCGGGGCATATATGTTACACAGAACGTACTTTTTGTTGGCTATCGTGGTTTGTACAATAATATATCGTCCGTCTGTATCTTTAGTCACTATTGTATCTGTGAGCTCTAACTTCTTCCCAAAAAGGATTGCCACACCTCTGCTGGCACTCTTGTACGAGACATATTCCACTCTCCCCACCCAGTCCCTTTCTAACTTAGCATGTTCAATATCAGAGAGGTGCGTCTCCTGTAGGAATGCAATGTCAGCCCTCTTTTTTTTCAATAGGGAGAGTATTGTTTTTCTTTTAATGGGGGAGTGGATACCCCCACATTCCAAGTGTATATATTAAATTATAGCGTCAAATAGGGCACCTTTCAGGAAAGAGGAAGAAAAAAAAAAAAAAATTCTTCACACTCTCACATACCTCCCAGTAGACTCTCTGCTGCCTGACTTCCTCAAGCTCTTCCAGACTGTTAAAGAGAAACATAAGAGTCATCATCATAAAGCAAAATATTTGCTCAATAATATCAAGGTGCCATATACCACTAGAAAAGGTGTTATGAATCATGAACCCAGATAAGAGGTAAGTGGAAGATATAAGGGACCAGAGGTAATATAGAACAAACAATAAACTTGTTAACATTCTTTTAACCTGAGAAAATCGTATTCCCTGAGTATTTATGACACGGCTCCCTGAGGCTAGTTCACATTTACTAGTGAGTTCAGGGTACAAAAAGAACACACAAAAAGGATAAGCATAATCTTGATAAAGAACAAATCCCAACTTAAACATTAAACCTAAATATGAGGTAAGGGAGTCAAGACTATGAGGAGCCGTCCTCTTTGCGAGTGGCGTCTCCAAGGTACTGGCTGGTATAGCCATTTAAATCCCTAAGGTAAGAAACCTGTATGACTTATAAGCAAGATAAGCCTCCTCATCCCTCGTCTCTTCTAGCTCTACCAGGGCTCCTGGAGCCGTTTTCTGCATCTAGGTACTCCTGAACTGCCTGAGGGGAGTCGAAGAATTTAGGGCCCCTAGGGGTGAGGATCTTAAGCTTGGCAGGGTATAGTAGAAAAGCTTGTTTGCCCTCTCTATGGAGTTTGGAGCATATGGAAGAAAATTCCCTGCGTCTTTTCATTAAATCTACTGAGTAATCTTGAAACAACAGGAGCCTGGAGTCCTCGTAAGTCAAGTCATCCATTCTCCTGTACGCCCTCAGGACATTAAGTTTGGTCTGGAAGTGCAGGAACCTAATCATAATGGGGCGGGGTGGGGCATTGCGGTCTATTGCGGGCTTCTCTGGGCCTAATCTGTGGGCTCTCTCAACACTACCTATCATTTTATCAGTTGGAATATCTAGCAATGATGGCAGGGTAGTCTCTACAAATTTTAAGATATCTGTTGGCTTTATTGACTCTGGGAGCCCCAACAGACGGACATTGTTGCGCCGTGAGCGGTTCTCTAAGTCATCAATCTTTTGCTGAAGGATCATGGAATGTTTTTCCAGAGCCTCCAATTTGTTTGTAGAAACAACCTGCGTGTCTTCAAGGTCAGAGATCCTTGATTCCACTTCAGTTACTCTCGTGGAGAACTGTTTCATTTCTTCAGCTAAAGTGTCTACCCCCTTTTGTAGGTTTTCTATCTTTGGTAAGAAAAGTGTGGAAATTTGTTTAACAATGGGATGAGGGTCCAGCATAGAGGCTTCATGCTGAGTTTCAAAGGAGGGTCCCTGGCTTGCACTGTCTAGTCCCTGTTTAGCCCTGCGCTCTGAGTTTTTGTTGCGATTTGCCATTGGGTCCTGAATAAGGTATTTCTCCATACAAGTAAAGTCTAACTTCTAGTCTGTGTAGTGCATCCACTATCTGTAGTGATATGTTGTTAAAAAAAAAAAAGACACATAAACCTTTGTAACAGATAAGAGGCAGAATCACAGAGCCCTCCTCCCCTTCAAGTTGAGCAATGAAGCCACCTCAGTCGTTCCTGTAAAAAGTGTAAAATGTTAGGAGTACAGATACATATACACGCTGTTCACATATGAATCATTTAAGCAGCCCAAAATATAAATCTCAGAGAACAATGAATCAGTAATTAGCCACTGTGTATTATGATCTGAGAAAGACCCAAAAGGGCAGTGTTCACAGTTGTTATATGACTTGGGTACAACAGTGTTCCAATGCGCAGCAATGTTCTGCAGTTTCTTCTGTGCCAGGGATTCAAAGTGCTGCTGCAATAGCACTATACTCCCACAGATGGTGGGTTAGCACCCCTCTGTCTCTGGGCAGGTTATAGAGGCAGGTCAGTGAGGAACCAGAGCGCAATATAAATAGAAGTTGGACGGGGACTGCTAGACCCAGGGTATCTATAATACAGGCCTCTGTGACAAAACTTGACAGGTGTGTGGGGCAGCAGAGAGTCCTCAACCCTTCTCCTCTGGCCGTCTTAATATAGCTAGTAACACATGTAAGGCTCATGCCCCCGGGGTGTAGCTCCAAGAGGGTGCAGAGATTTATGTGGGAGTCGTTAATATCTTGTGTCAAACTGTCCCAAAATGTATAAAAGTACCTGGGGCCCATATAGCATAAAACAATATATGTCAGTCCAGGTGCGGCCCAGTTGCCAGGAGTGTAAAAGAGCCGGGTGTACAGGTCACTCGTGTAGTAGTGTCTGCTATACCTTACCACGGTATCAGGGCTAGGGATCTCGATTCAAATGACTCCTCAGATGCGCAGCATACCAAGATGGCGACCGGAGTTTTCGCGCCACGAGTCTCTCCCAGCGCCACCAGGTCGGGCCGTATCAGACCAGGACCGAGGATCCTCCAAATCAGGCCAAGTGAAGAGGGGCGTTGTGCCGGTAAGATGATATGCAGGGGGACAGCCGAAGCGGTCGGTCACTATGCGATCCTGACCAGCTGCGGTAACTGCGGCAGGAGTGATGGCTCGCTATTTCCAAGGACGGCTCCGTGTCACCTCTCTTATGCGAGTATCGCCTCCTTGCTCCGGCTCTTTGTGTGGGAAGGCCGTTATCCTCCGACGGCTCGGTGTTTCCTCCAGCTAGACTGTAGTGTCTATAGTAATCAGCGGGACTGCGGTGGCGGAGAGATGATCTGCTCCGTGATACCCAGAGAGGCACCTGTAGCTGTAAAGGTCCTCTCAGCTCCGGACAGCTTGATCTGCCTAGGAAGGGGTATTAGGCGTGAGAAGGGTCACAAGTCTGGAAAAAAACTCATATGTTTTCTAACTTTTTAAGGCACTTTTTTAGCTTTTAAGGCACTTTCTATGCGGAGCTCCCAGCTCTTGCTGCCGTCTCTCAGCCCGCCCACCGGAAGTCCCCTATTTCAGTTCTTTTGATAGACTTGCATTTTAGCCAATCAGTGCTGACTAGGGATGGGCGAATGTTTTGCAACATTCGAAAAACGGCACGAATTTTAACACATTCGTTCGTTCGAATCGAATTTCGAATGTTTACATAACATTCTAACATTCAATTTTCGAATGTTCGTTTTCAAATTTTACGATTATATTCGAAAACATTATTTTCGAAAAATTCGAATTTATATTATAATAGTATTTCCAATGCTTTTTCTTTAAATGTAATATTCGAATTATGCAATATTCGAATTCGGAAAATTTGAATTTAGATTGTAATAGTATTTCTAATGCTTTTTCTTTAAATGTAATATTCGAATTATGCAATACGTGTATTCGAATTCGAAAAATTCGAATTTAGATTGTACTAGTATTTCTAATGCTTTTTCTTTAAATGTAATATTCGAATTATGCAATATTCGAATTCGAAAAATTCGAATTTAGATTGTAATAGTATTTCTAATGCTTTTTCTTTAAATGTAATATTCGAATTATGCAATACGTGTATTCGAATTCGAAAAATTTGAATTTAGATTGTAATAGTATTTCTAATGCTTTTTCTTTAAATGTAATATTCGAATTATGCAATATTCAAATTCGAAAAATTTGAATTTAGATTGTAATAGTATTTCTAATGCTTTTTCTTTAAATGTAATATTCGAATTATGCAATATTCGAATTCGAAAAATTCGAATTTATATTCAAATTCGAAAAATTCGAATTTATATGTTTGTAATAGTATTTCTAATGCTTTCTTTAAATGTAATATTCGAATTATGCAATATTCTATATGGAAACATTCAATATGATATATTTGTATCTATTATGTATCAATTTACTAGATTCCCGCCCTACCCCATGAACTATTGAACTTCTGAATAGTATTTGTTAAATAGAATGTTAAATTCGAAATTTCGAATGTGGAAATTCGATATAATTATAAACATTTGAATTCGAAAGTGACATTCGAAAACTGTAAATAACATTAGATTTTCGAATTTTTAAGAATATTTGTTCTTATCGACATTCGGTTTTAGAATTTGAATTTCGGTAATAACATTCGTTCTACATTCGAAATTCGAAAATTTACACATTCACCCATCCCTAGTGCTGACTCCTAGGTAGCTCCATGTGCGTGCGCTCAATGTTATCTATATGACACATGTGAACTAACACCCTCTAGGGGTGAAAAACTGTCAAAAGCATTCAGATTAGAGGTGGCCTTCAAGGTCTAAGAAATTAGCATATGAGCCTACCTAGGTTTAGCTTTCAACTAAGAATACCAAGAGAATACAGCAAATTTGGTGATAAAAGTAAATTGGAAAGTTGTTTTAAAGGACATGCCCTATCTGAATCATGAAAGTTTATTTTGGACTTTACTGTCCCTTTAAGTTCTGGGAATTAGAAAACATGTTATATACAAATCTCAAGGTGTTAACTGTGCCTTTAAATTTTTAATTAAACATACAAAATGTCTTATACTTAGTCATATACCATGACATGTTAATTTATTAACATGGGACGGAATTTTAGGTATAGGTTTAGGTATAAAACAGTTAATATATTATGTTAGATAAAGCCATGGAAATATACTTAAAGGCATATGAAACCCAATTTTTTTCTTTTGTGATACAATCAGAGCATACATTTTTTTTTTAAAAAAAAGTGTCCAATTTACTTCTATTATCAAATTTGCTTCATTCCCATGGTATTCTTTATTGAAGAGCATACCTAGGTTGGTGTCTGAAACGCTATATGGCAGGAAATAGTCCTGTCATATGGTGCCCTTGCAAGTGGATAACTTTCTTGCAAAAATGCTGCCGTATAGTGCTTTAGACACATGCATGCTCTTAAGCTTACATCCCTGCAGATGCCAAGAGAACAAAATACATTTTATAATAGAAGGGTTTTTTGTTGTTTTTTGGGGGAGGCAGCAAACCAGCATTATAGGGACATGAAACCCCAAAATTTTCATTCATGATTTAGGTAGAACACACAATTTTAAACAACTTTACAGTTTACTTATAACATTTGCTTCACTCTCTTGGTATCATTTGTTGAAGGAGCAGCAATTCACTGCTGGTTTCTAAATGAACACATGATTGAGCCAATGGCAATCATTGTATATATACAGCCACCAATCGGCAGCTAGAACCTAGGTTCTTTGCTGCTCCTGAGCTTTCCTGGATAAACCTTTCAGCAAAGGATAACAAGAGAAGGAAGCAAATTAAATAATAGAAATAAATTGGATAGTTGTTTAAAATTCTATGCTCTGTCTAAATCAGGAATGTCTAATTATGACTTTACTGTCCCTTTATTTTCTTTAGAGCAGTGCCCAAACCAAATGCACTTCTAGGGGCAATGCCCAACCAAATGCCCCTTTCAGGGCAATCTTAGGATAGGGTGATTTTTCAGTTTAGTTTTTTTTTTAGATTAGGCTTTTTTTCTGGGGGGGGGGGGGGTGCTTTTATTGTAGAATGAGGTTGTAGTTTTCGGGGGGGGGGTTCTTTTAAAAAAAGTTATTATAGGCATAACTGTGGGTTTTTTTGGGGGGGGAACATTTTTCTGGTTTTGTTATTCTTTGCAAATTTAGTGTTTGTTATTTTTTTTTACTTAGGTGGTGCTGGCTTAAAGGTGGGCAGGTTAAATGTAGTTGGGGGTTGTGGCAGATTAGGGGTTAATGGGTTAGGGGGTATTGGTGGTATAGGGGTTAAGAAGTGTAGGGGGTCTTTGCAGTGGGCTATTGGCAGTATAGGGGTTAATAGGTTAGGAGCTTTATTGCGGTGGTCTATTGGTGGTATAGGGGTTAATTTGTAAGGGCGGGGGTGCAGTCGGCCATTGACGGTATAGGGATAAATATGTTAGGAACTTTATTGTGGTGGTCTATTGGTGGTATAGGTGTTACCGTTAACAAGTATAGGGGGGCGTGCAGTGGGCTATTGGCGGTATAGGGGTTAATTATTAAAAACCAGATACAGGGTGCGCTAATGAAAGCTGCTAATATGATAGAATAGAGGATAGAATAAAGCTAATAAATGCAAAAATAAGCTAGTGTTAAGAAACGGCTCATAAATGTTGTTAATACAATAAAATATATTTTAATATATTTGAATAAACCCTAATATATGTAAACTAGCATTTAAAAATACATAATAATTAAATAAGTAAAATAAAAAACCACCGGTGGTAAAAAAATCAGGGGATAGAAATGAAAGTCCGTGGTGGGCTTTAAAAAATGAATCCAAAAAAACAAAGTTCAATGATTAAAAAATGCAGGCTAAAAAAATAGCAAAATTAAGTGAGAGCATGGAAAGCAGCTGAGTCAGTCTGTGTGGCTGGATCAAAGTAACATTCAAGTGAAAGTTCAGTCGGTGGCTAAAAGGACAATCTGCGTTAAAGTAAAAAAGTCTGTGTCATAAATGATTCGTTTTACAAGCTTGACTCACCCAGAATACAAAGCTATTTTCTGTTATGCTTCTCCGTGTACAAGTGTAGTTGGTTAGATGTGAACACGTTAGACCCTTGATAGACAGGAGATTACCTTTCAGGTGAACAGTATCGCTCCAGCGTGTATTGTGGTTTGCTGGATTGTGCAGCGTATACGGGGTCGCGTGATGGTTTGTTCCAATCAGATGCACGGATTACCGGGTGGTCTGTGGATCAGCGTGTCGATGATATCTGCAGATTCTAGGAGTCACAGTTAGCCCAACTTGATGATAGAAGATAGGAAACAATGTTACATTGCAGTTGGGATTGTTTTCGTAGAGTTCCAAAGTGGAAAACAACAGAGCGCTCTGTATGTTAGTATAGACTTGGTAGTAAAACAATCACAGTGTTGCGGATCAACGCGTTTCAGCTGATGTAGCCTTTTTCAAGATGAATTCAGACTGCTTGCTGCTCTCCTTTTATTGAGGATAATTTGTTTAGGACTCCTCCTTGTTAGGTGCTCAGTTTTTTCTTAAAGGGATATATCCTTTCCATGGTTCAAACAGTCTCTCCATAAATAGCAGACTCTCATTTTTAAAAAGGAGCATAAATAATATATATACACATGTATGAATCACATGTGTAAAAATGTGAATAAAAATGTGAATAAAAAGCAAATACTGTTATGGTGAATTATGCATAAATAAACATAAATAAAATTCCTTATAAAGTTCATATCTGGGGAAAAACGTGTTTTATCTTTCAGTGATCTATAATGTGAAAAGGATCTTATTGTGTTGTGAATAAATGATTGCATAAACTTATATACATATAACAAATTTAATAAACTTAATGAATTTGATAAATTTAGATAAATTGTGGAAACTAATCTTATCAGTGTAATTTGATATATAATAAATAAGAGTGAAAAAAATCTAATATATAAAGAATTTTTTTTTTTTTTTTTTTTTTATTGCCAATATGTGAAAAATATATATATTACGGCAAATATACAAACTAGTGATGTCATTTTGATCTTGTGTTTAGTGAATATTATGATTGGGGAAGATTATATACTTAAAAATGGTCACCCTTAATAGTGTATAAATCCCTAGCTTAGTTGAACTTACTGACTATTTAAAGATGTTAAATAGTTTTTGTATTTTCTTATTGTCTATTGTAAGAATATATAGTTGATGATAGATAAATAAATAATCAATAGTAAATAAAATAAGTAAAAAGTGAAAACTCATGTTTATTTTAAACCCTAAGTTATATTGTTTAATCTGAAACTAGATATAATATGTAAGAAAGTTTTTATTTGTTTTTAATTACATACGATTTATTAATGCATTACAGAATTTAAATCTAGCTCTGCATTTAAACCAAATATCATTTCAGCTTCAGCACGTAGCAACTTTTTATTGAGATCACCACCTCTCCAATTGTTAGTGATTTTTCTTATACCCCAGTATTTTAGACCCATTGTGTTTTGATTATGACATTCTTTGAAATGTCTAGATAGTAAATGCCCCGTGAATCCGTGTTCGATGTTTAAGAGATGTTCACGGATTCTGTCTTTGAGGGGGCGTGAGGTCTCCCCCAAATACTGTTTAAAACAAGGACACTGTATCAGATATACCACATTGATGTCAGTACATCTGATACAGTCCCTTATCTCAAAGTCTTTATTGGTGATAGTAGACTTTATCCACTTTGTTTTATTGCTGAATTTACAGGCTTTACAATTTATGCACGGGTAAAACCCTTTTAATTTGTGGGATTCAAAATCCCCTTCAATAATTTTTTTCTTTGAATCTTTAAAAGCACTGGGGGCTAATATGTTTTTTAAATTTCTTGCCTTTTTAAATACCATTGCTGGTTTTTCAGGTAATAATTCACCGATAATTGGGTCTCTCTGTAAAATATACCAGTGTTTATTGCGAATGGATCTAATGTGATTATGGTGAATGTTATAATCAGTTATAAATGGTATCCAGAGTGGGTCCACACCTGTATTGTTACTAATTGTATTGGTCTTATCCCTTCTCTTTAAAAGGTCACTTCTATTCTTATCTCGAGCTGCGACTTTAGCTGACTCTATTTTACTTTTATTGTAACCCTTCTCAAGGAATTTCCTCTCTAAATATGATGACTGTTCATCATAATTGGCTAATGTAGTGCAATTCTTTCTAATTCTAGAGAATTGGTTTGATGGAATGTTCTCTATCCATTTTCTATAGTGACAACTTTGACTGTGTACATAATTATTACGTTCAACTTCCTTGAAGTGTGTTTTCGTGTGAATCTCACCATTGTTTATTTCAATTTTAATGTCCAGATAACTAAGTGAGTGTTTACTATGTTCATAAGTAAAGTTGAGGCCAAAAGTGCTTGTGCTGAGGTCATCTAAAAGTAACTCAAATAATTCTAGATCCCCTTCCCAAATGATAAAAATATCGTCTATAAATCTACGATAGAGCACCAAGTTCGCCTCCCAAGTGCCGTTGTAGATGACCATGTCTTCAAGATGTCCCATGAATAAATTGGCATAACTTGGGGCGAACTTAGTGCCCATCGCAGTCCCTTGTAGTTGTAGGAAGTATTGATCATTAAAAATAAAAGAATTGTTTTCTAAAATGAATTTAATGCAGGTGTTAATAAAATCTATTTGTTCAGAGCGGAGTTCACCTTCTTTGACTAGATGATAGTCTATAGCTTTTAAACCTAAACTGTGTTTTATACTGGTATACAGTGAGCAGACATCACAAGTGATGAGTGTATAGCTCTCTTTCCATTTCGAGATAAAAGAAGATTATTTAATGAACCATGTTAAAAAGCATCAGTAATAAAAGACTATATAAAAAAATGTAAAAAGCACATATAAATAAAATTACAAATACAGGAATATCTTACAGAAGCGGCTCAAAGGGCCAAAGCTGATAATTACAATAAAAACAGAGGTAATAACAGGTGATCAGTGTGAGTGGTACACCAGAATAAGAGTGTATACTAATAAAACAGAATTAGCCTAAGTACAACTGTAGCAAGTGCATCAAGCAAAAAACTAATAAACAATAATACAAACAATAGTGTTCAAAATTAGTGTTACAAAAATAGTGTTCCAAAAAATAGAAAAATGCACTGCAGTGCAAAAAAGGGGGGTAGCAAAATAATTGTATAGATACAATCAAATAGTGAGTGAGTGCAAATGGATATAAAAATGCTAGCTACTTAATCCAGTGAGGTTGAGATATAATTAAATAAAATACACAATATGCAATAACATAAAAAATAAAATATGCAATAACATAAAAAATAAAAAATAAAATATAAAATATAATCCAAAAAAGTGTTCAAAAAGTTGATCAACAAATGTTAGTGAAGAACAAAAATAAGTCAATCAAAACTAAAAAATGGAAAAAATGGGTGATGAAAAGCAAGGTGAAAGTGAGGAAATTGATTTCTTCCAATGTTAGTTACTTTAACAGATCCAAATTCCTGAGTGTGGTTACTGAAGTAGCTGATTGGATCCTAGCACCTGTCAGCTGCTCCTATGGTATCCTAAAAAGTGTCCCTGTAAAAAAAGAAATTCACAACATAGTGTATCCAATATGAGAATGAAGTAAAGATTAAAGTAATGCTTACCAATATATCAACGCGTTTCTGCCCTCAAAAAAGGGCCTTTCTCAAGACTAGTCGCTAGTCTTGAGAAAGGCCCTTTTTTGAGGGCAGAAACGCGTTGACATATTGGTAAGCATTACTTTGATCTTTACTTCATTCTCATATTGGATACATCACCTTTCTTTTCATCACCCATTTTTTCCATTTTTTAGTTTTGATTGACTTATTTTTGTTCTTCACTAACATTTGTTGATCAACTTTTTGAACACTTTTTTGGATTATATTTTATATTTTATTTTTTATTTTTTATGTTATTGCATATTGTGTATTTTATTTTGTATGTTATTGCATATTGTGTATTTTATTTAATTATATCTCAACCTCACTGGATTAAGTAGCTAGCATTTTTATATCCATTTGCACTCACTCACTATTTGATTGTATCTATACAATTATTTTGCTACCCCCCTTTTTTTGCACTGCAGTGCATTTTTCTATTTTTTGGAACACTATTTTTGTAACACTAATTTTGAACACTATTGTTTGTATTATTGTTTATTAGTTTTTTGCTTGATGCACTTGCTACAGTTGTACTTAGGCTAATTCTGTTTTATTAGTATACACTCTTATTCTGGTGTACCACTCACACTGATCACCTGTTATTACCTCTGTTTTTATTGTAATTATCAGCTTTGGCCCTTTGAGCCGCTTCTGTAAGATATTCCTGTATTTGTAATTTTATTTATATGTGCTTTTTACATTTTTTATATATAGTCTTTTGTTACTGATGCTTTTTAACATGGTTCATTAAATAATCTTCTTTTATCTCTATGTGAGTATATTTATCCCTTGGCCTCTTGTTGGCGCTGTATTCACTTCTTACTACTTGTGCATATTTTTTGGAGGTTGGTTAGGATCTCTGTTTGGATACAGCTTGGGGATTACCTTAGCGCTTGTACACACACCCTTTTTCTCTTTCCATTTCACTGTTTGCAGAGTATTTAGGAAATCTGTTGAATCTTTTAAGTAGGAAGGTAATTTTAAAACATAATATAGGGGTTAATGGTTTAGGAAATTTATTGTGGTGTGCTATTGGTGGTTTAGGGTTAGTTTGCGGTGGTGGGTTATGTTGTTTTAGGGGTTCAAATCTATATTTATTAGGCTCTGTGCTATATTGTTATAACCCTTTAGATATTTCTCTATCAAACCACTTCTGGCCAGTAATCTTGCTATCCCGGCCTCAAATTGAGTGATAACAAAAAATCTTTGGGATAGTAGTGGAAGGACCCAAGAGAAGGATGCCAGTATCAGGAGAATAGCAAGGAGCTAAATACCAAAAAGTAACCGGGAAGGTCAAAGCAGAGTCAACAAGCCAGGGATCAAACCACACAGACACAGGAAACAGAATCAGAGTCTAAAAGCTTAGTCAGGGAAATCCAAGGTCAGAACCAATCAGGCAACAAACCGAGTGGAATCAGCAGGCAGAAGAATGATCAAAAGGAGATCCAGGTCACAAAAAATAAATCGCTATCCAAAAATATAGTTCAAGACACACGAGATACATTCAATACTAGGGCAATGAGAAACTGAATGGCATTTAAAGGAAAAAGTGCGCCAAAAGTGACATGGGAAAACCAGCATGAGGGGTTACAGGTGACGCGATGCATCACAGGTGACACAATGCGTCGAGAGTGACGCGAGACGGAACAACCTTGCATCAAAACAGTGTCATGGCAACCTGGAGTCATAAAATATATATTTAAAGGGGATCTTTTACTTTATATCGCCAATGTCATGCCAATGCTGCTTGGAATATGTTGCCAGCATCACCACCCATTAAAATGTTTAGTAAAACGCCTCTCTGCGATGTTGCCTTTCAAGAGTAATGTTAGCAGTTTTGAATATTTCGCTATCATTCTTGACATCACGTTGGATCTCTTTTAAATATATCGCCATCTCACAGCACTTTCGATCATCGGGGTCTGACAGAGGCACAGGGCTATTAAAGACCAATTGGTAAAGCAACAAACTGAAAATTCTAGACCAGAAATACAAACCAAGGAAACTGATGATGTTCTTTGAGAATAGGAACATTAAGATAAACATTCCTTAAAACTATTATTGACATAAACTGACCTTGCAAAATAAGAGGCAGAAAAATCCAAATAGTCACTATTTAAAAAAAAAATCTCTGAAACAATAGTTCAAAGCTTGTAGATCCAGAACTGGTTTGAAAATAACTTTCTCAAAAAGAATAAAGAAGAGGTTAAAATAAAACTGCATTCCATGTACCAACAAAAGAAACAGTAACAATCACTCCCATGAATTCTAGATCCAGAACTGACTAAAAAAAGGCCTGAGCCTCCACAGGAAGTCCCAAAACATAGGACAGTAAAAACATTCCCAGGAAGGCCTCATTCTGAAACCTATTCATTAACCTGTCAGGGTTTTTTTTCCCTGCTTTGTTTACCATGTGCTGCTGGCATCCATTTTACTCACCTCTCTTGCTGACTCTGGTGCATAGTGTGTGATGCTGCTCATTTCCTGCATGCCCTTTTATGGCCAGACGTGTGTACATCATCCATGTGAGACAGGTTGCAGTCTCAGAATTGTGATGTCATCACTTATTATTTAAAGGGCCTCTGTTCAGTATGCTTTGCCCTTGCGTTGTCTCAGACCTGTTTGTGAGAGTTCCTGTGTATTACCTGGCTGTCTGACGTCCCTCCTGGTTCCTGATCCCTGGCTTGTTCCTGACTCTGCTGTTCTCCTTATTCCTGATTCTGGCTCGTCTGACTACTCGCTTTGGCTCCTGACTCGGCTCGTCTGACTACCTGCTCTGGTTTTGACTCCTGGCTTGTTATTTGACTTGTGGACTTTTTATTATTTTTTGCTATTAATAAAGGTGTGATTATTTTTGCACTTCTCGTCTCAGTCTGATTCCTGGCACCCTGACATAACCCCCGGGAGACTATATTAAAAACACAAGAATCCTGAACAGACGGAAGCCTGAAACAAACTTAAATATTCCAGAAAGAAGCATGACCAGAGATAAGGGATAAGATTAGTTGAACTGCTAAGACATGTTCCAGTTAGAACTTGGCTTCCAAATAGAACCATATGAACCAGCTTCTAAGAGTAGGAATCTGATTTCTGCCTTGTTCTGATGAAAGGAAAAAAAAAGATTAGGAGACAATATGGATGCATCTTTCTCTGGGGAAAATTAAATTGGACAGCTGGTATAAATATGAAATACTTTGGGACCAAACTGTATGAAGAGCCAAATTCATGCAGAATTGTCACAAGATGCAATAAAGATCAGCTTAGGTCATGGATCTCAAAGACCAAAAGTGCCTGAAGATTCTAAAACAGATATATGGTTTGGTGTGTGGCACGATAATGATGCTGACAACAGGCATTAGGAAGAATTGCAGCAGCATGTCACTGAAGACTGTGAGAGCCAATCAAATAACACTTTAGACCTGGAAGTTTCAGGTTTGGACCCTGTGTTCACACAGCAGTCCCATTTGGAAAAGTTCTTCCATTTTGGAAGATTGCTAATCTTTCAGATTTCCACAGTTTTTCTTCTAGCTTTGGTTAGAGTTAGTATATTGTTAAAACCAAAAAAAGACTACAAGAAGGAGAAAATTGTTTGAGGGTTTTGTGGGCTTTTCTTTTTAAGCCTATGCATAAGGTTTTATTTCTTTCGCTTGCTTTTTTTCTGCAAGACTCAGTTTTCTGCTCTTTTATGTGTTCTTCCTTATCTTTTCTTTTTTTAGGATACAGCAGTTTCTTAGGACTAAATTTTATTTTATTCCTACTGCTGTTTCTTTTGTGAATTTGTTGTTAAAGCATCAACGCATTATATGGAAACTACTATTTATGTGTTAATATTTGTGTGTATATATATATATATATATATATTTATGTGTTACTATGTGTATATACATATATATTTACTGGGAACACACAGTTCCCTTAGACTGCAATGTAAAGTAACTTTTGAGTGCCAATTTTATTTTCAAACACACCACAGCCGCCAGCTTTAGCCCCCAAAAACTGCCTAGTGCGGTTATTTTTTGGGAGAAAAAACAAAGATGCTACAATTATTATTATTTTTTTAAAGATATTACACTTTTTTTTGTGGGGGGGGGGGGGCAGTTGGGACACATTTAAAAAATTAACCAGAGGTCTGACCTCTGGTTACTTTTTTAAAATGCTAATTGCTACTGCAAGCTCGTGGTAGCAAATAACCACATGTAGATAACATGATCCTTTTTCTTTAAAGGAACAAAAGAGATGAAGGTGACACTCTTGAACAAGCAAACCTTTATTTGATAAGCAACATATCAGGACTCCTGTCACTTTCTCAAGCTGATACATAATGGAGTACACACATTATATAAGGTACATGTCTAAAAAGGTAACAAATCACTTATTACTAGGAGGGGTAACTGTTGTTAAACTGTTTGGTAATGTCTAGAAAATGTGCAGTGTCTTTTATATATGATTTACCCTTTGGGGAATATTTATCAAGCTCCGTATGGAGCTTGAAGCGCTGTGTTTCTGGCGAGCCTTCTGATCTAAAGATCGTTGCTCTATAACCTGTCCACCTGCTCTTCACCCAAAATCAACCTGATCCAATACGAACAGGTTGATTGACACCTGCTGGTGCAATGATAAATGCAGACAGCGTTTTATTAATGTGCTGCAAATTTTCTAGACATTACCAAACATGGTTATCTACTTGGGATGTGTCCTCTCTGTATAAGGTCATTCCCCACTTGGTGGGGGTGGACTGCATACGGAAAGGTCCTGTTTGGTTGTAAAAAATACAGTAATTTACAGTTGGACTTGCTGATTCAACTGTTAGAAATGGTTCTAACAAATAACTTTTTTATTTTTGACAAAGAATTCTATATGCAAAAGACTGGCACAGCTATGGGGTCAAATGTGGCCCCAACATATGCCAGCCTTGTCACAGATGCAATAGAAGAAAAAATTGGGTACACACATCCTTTATATCGTCAGTATTGTCAGGGTTGGTACCGCTACATAGATGACTTGTTCATTGTGTAGCGGGGCTAACCTGACAAACTACTGGAATGTAAAACAGACAAAGGGGCCCATTTATCAAGCTCCGTATGGAGCTTGAAGGGTCGTGTTTCTGGCGAGCCTTCAGACTTGCCAGAAACACCACTTATGAAGCAGCGGTCTAAAGACTGCTGCTCCATAACCTGTCCGCCTGCTCTGAGGAGGTAGACAGAGATCTTGTGAAATCAACCCGATCGAATACGATTGGGTTGATTGACACCCCCTGCTAGCAGCCAATTAGCCGCAAATCTGCAGGGGGCTGCATTGCACCAGCAGTTAAGAAGAGCTGCTGTTGCAATGCTGAATGCGGAGAGCGTATTGCTCTCCACATTCAGCAATGTCTGTCGGACATGATCCGCTGATCGGATCATGTCGGACAGACATTTCATAAATAGGCCTCATAGAGAGAGATATTCCTATTCTAAACTTTAGAAATTCCATCTGATGGCAATCAACCTTGCAACTAGACACTATGAGGCCAATTTATCAAAGGTCTTGTGGACCTGATCCAACAGTGCGGATCAGGTCCTCAAGACCTTGCTGAATGCGGAGAGCAATGCGCTCTCTGTATTCAGCATTGCCAGAAACACGGGCCATCAAGCTCCGTTCGGAGCTTGATAGATAGGCCCCTATGTTTTTTAAACATAATGACAAACTGAGTACAGATTTATTTGTGAAGTCCACTGATCACAATACCTTGCTGCATATAAAAAGCTTTCATCCTGAAAGAGTATTCCAAAGTGTACCAAAATCTCAGATGATACGTGTCAATTGCATAGTCTCAGATCCTGAAATCAGAAAGTTTAGAATTTCTGAAATGAGAGGAAAGTTTCAACCCACGAGGTTATCATACCCAGGAGTTAACTGAAATTGAAAATACTCTAGATTGCCCCGCTGCAACACCAGTAAAAAACTAAAAAAACTGAAGCTACTAGAATTAATTTTGTAAGTACATACAGCACTATAAGTAGTAGTGGTTCATTCTACAGGAAGCATGTCCAGATATTAGTGAGTTCAAAGAAAATCCAAGGGCCTCATTTTGCAAGGGTAACACTATAGGTAAGAGGTTGGTACATGCCAATATACACAATAATATGGAGACACTAGCACCTTACTTTGGCACATCTAAGCAGGGAACTTTTCCCTTCCTGGGTTGTGCTCAATGTAACAGTGTTATAAAAGAAGATGTTATTTCTCACCCTTACACTAGGAAAAAATTCCATATATCTGGACATTACACATGCGACTCATATGTGGTATATGCCCTTAAATGCCCATGTGGGCTTTTATACATAGGAGAGACTACACAGAAAAATAGAGATAGGGTCTTCAAACACAAGTTCACTATTAGAAACAAGTCCACGGCCCACTTGCCTGTACCGGCCAATCAAGCAAGCCAATTTAGGTTTATGGTTATAGACAAAGTCCAAAAAAAAGTCCAGGGGGGTGATGGAATTTAAGATCTACTTTACAAAAAAGCCAAGAGGATATGGCGTTTAAATACCATGTACCCAAAAGTCCTTAATAAAGACTTTAACTTGCTTCCATTTATTTAGGATAACACTGTCTTCTCTTTTGAATATACAGTATATTATGTTTTACAAAATATCATAACAATATTGTGAAGGTTTTGACATTGTATTTTGTTGATCTTGTTTTTAATAGGTATTCAAATATTAACCAGCACAGAGTGGTTTAAGTTTTAAGTAAGCAATTTGGCTACCTTGATTTTGATTTGTTGATATGTGATACAGCCCCTCCTATAACAGGTGATTGGTTACCTTTTTAGACATGTACCTTATATACTGTGTGTGTGTATACCATTATGTATCAGCTTGAGAAAGGGACAGGAGTCCCAAAATGTTGCTCGTCAAATAAATGTTGGCTTGTTCAAGAGGGCCACCTTCATCTCTTTTGTTCTTATATACTTTGGAGGCCTTAAGAGGGAGGTCTGGAAGGTGTTGAACCTATTCTACATATATCTTTGTGGCAGTTGCCTTTAGGTGATCCTACCCACTTGGAACCTTTTTCTTTAAAGGGACATGAAACTTAATTTTTTTATTTTATCATTTAGAAAGAGCATATAATTTGAAACAAATTTCCAATTTATTTCTATGGGTAATTTTGCTTTATTTACATGTTATCCTTTGTTGAAGGAGCAGCAATGCATTACTGGGAGCTAGCTGAACACATTGGTATGCCAATTACAAGAGGAATATATATGCAGCCACCAATCAGCATAGCTTCCACTACCTGAGCCTACCTAGGTATACTTTTGAACAAAACTAAGCAAATCAGATAATAGAAGAAAACTGGAAAATTGTTTAAAATTATATGTTCTATCTGAATTATGAAAGAATAAAAATGGGTTTCCTTTAACCAAGCAATGACTTCTATATCTGCTATACTGTATGTATCTTAATTTAATACCATTACTTTACACATAATTAAAATATGACATTTTAATTAAACAACGGCAGGTAATTGTGCCAAGAGGAATTTTTCTTATAAAGAATATTAAGTAATTCCTTTGCTTCAAAGTTTTTTCACTTTCAAAATGATTAATTTACAGATGATGTGAGGTGATGTCTCTACACGTAAATGTATAACTTTTTTTATTAAAAATGTCAAATATGTCAAATTTTAATTTTATATTTAATGCTGCAACAACTTTTCTATCAAAGGGGTTTTAAACATATTTTCTCAGCAGTGACATTACTAATTTTGATATAACTGATTCTGATAAAAGTCTCTTATGGTTCTTTTGGTACATTATTTACCTCCAGCCAACACAGGGCGATTTTTTATAAACTGAGAGCTAAAACCAGTGTTATGTATTATTCTCTGACTTTGTTATGTTTCCCTACCTCCGTCCACGCCTACAAAATACTTGCAAATACTTGCAAAGACAGTTGTGCACGCATGCGCTCTACAGAGCATGATAACAATAAAATTGCAATGCGCTTACTGCAGCAGTCGGCAAATATTACAGAAGTGGTACCTCCACAACTTTGGTACTAGCTAATAATAATAGTGGTAAAAAAAGGATTCATAGTCAATATCATTGAAAGTATTTGTACGATTTTCATAATATAAATAGTTACAAATACTCTGTGGACATCTAAATACCACTGGCAAAAAAAGGCTTCATAGTCACTATCATCATGAAAGGGAATCGGCTAGATTACGAGTTTTGCGTTATGAGGAGTGCAGTACTAATTTGCACATTATTGTCACTGCTCACTTACCTACAGCGCTGGTATTACAGGTTTTTATAAACCCGGCGTTATTAGGCAAGAAGTGAGCGTAGAGCAAAATTGTGCTCCATACCGCACTTCAATATCAGTGCTGCTTAAGTCAGCGGTGAGCTGGTTGTACGTGCTCGTGCAGGATTTCCCCATAGACATCAATGGGGAGAGCCGGCTGAAAAAAAGTTTAACACCTGCAAAAAAGCAGCATAAAGCTCTGTAACGCATCCCCATTGATTCCTAGGGGAAAGAAAATGTATGTTTACACCTAACACCCTAACATGAACCCCGAGTCTAAACACCCCTAATCTTACACTTATTAACCCCTAATCTGCCGTCCCTGACATCGCCGACACCTACATTATACTTATTAACCCCTAATCTGCTGCTGTGGACATCGTCGCCTCTATAATAAACATATTAACTCCTAAACCACCGCACTCCCGCATCTCAAACACTATTTAAATATTATTAACACCTAATCTGCTGCCCCTAACATCGCTGCCACCTACCTAAATTTATTAACCCCAATCTGCCTCCCCCAACATCGCCGCCACTATATTAAATTTATTAACCCCTCAACCTAAGTCTAACCCTAACCCTAACACCCCCTAACTTAAATATAATTAAAATAAATATAAAGAAAACATACTATTAATAACTAAATAATTCCTATTTAAAACTAAATACTTACCTATAAAATAAACCCTAAGCTAGCTCCAATATAACTAATAGTTACATTGTATCTAGCTTAGGGTTTATTTTTATTTTACAGGCAAGTTTGTATTTATTTTAACTAGGTAGAATCATTATTAACTATTTACTAACTACCTAGCTAAAATAAATACAAACTTTCCTGTAAAATAAAACCTAACCTTAGTTACACTAACACCTAACCTTACAGTACAATTAAATAAATTAACAAAATTAAATACAATGATCTAAATTACAAAAAAACAAACAAACATTAAATTGCACAAAATAAAAAAACTAATTATCAGATATTTAAACTAATTACACCTACATCTAATAGCCCTATCAAAATAAAAAAGCCCCCCAAAATAAAAAAAACCTAGCCTACAATAAACTAACAATAGCCCTTAAAAGGGCCTTTTGCGGGGCATTGCCCCAAAGAAATCGGCTCTTTTACCTGTAAAAAAAATACAAATCCCTCCCCAACAGTAAAACCCACCACCCACACAACCAACCCCCTAAATAAAAACCTAACTAATAAAACCTAAGCTCTCCATTGCCCTGAAAAGGGCATTTGGATGGGCATTGCCCTTAAAAGGGCATTTAGCTCTATTGCTGCCCAAACCCTAATCTAAAACTAAAACCCACCCAATAAACCCTTAAACAAACCTAACACTAACCCCCGAAGATCCACTTACAGTTTTGAAAGTCCTCAACGAAGCCGGGAGAAGTCCTCAATGAAGCCGGTAAAAGTCTTTATCCAAGCCAGGAGAAGTGGTCCTCCAGATGGGCAGAAGTCTTCATCCAGACGGCATCTTCTATCTTCATCCATCCGGCGTGGAGCGGGTCCATCTTCAAGACATCAAGCGCGGAGCATCCTCTTCTTCCGACGACTCCCGACGAATGAAGGTTCCATTAAGTGACGTCATCCAAGATAGTGTCCCTTAGATTCCGATTGGCTGATAGAATTCTACCAGCCAATAGGAATTAAGGTTGAAAAAATCCTATTTGCTGATGCAATCAGCAAATAGGATTGAGCTTGCATTCTATTGGCTGATTGGAACAGCCAATAGAATGTGAGCTCAATCCTATTGCCTGATTGGATCAGTCAATAGGATTAGAGTTCAATCCTATTGGCTGATTGCATCAGCCAATAGGATTTTTTCAACCTTAATTCTGATTGGCTGATAGAATTCTATCAGCCAATCTGAATCTAAAGAACGCCATCTTGGATGACGTCACTTAAAGGAACCTTCATTCGTCGGGAGTCGTCGGAAAAAGAGGATGCTCCGCGCCGGATGTCTTGAAGATGGACTCGCGCTGCGCCGGATGGATGAAGATAGAAGATGCCGTCTGGATAAAGACTTCTGCCGTCTGGAGGACGATACATGTCGGCTCTTCAAAACTGTAAGTGGATCTTTGGAGGTTAGTGTTAGGTTTTTTTTAAGGGTTTATTGGGTGGGTTTTAGTTTAAGATTAGGGTATTGGGAAGCAATAGAGCTAAAGGCCCTTTTAAGGGCACTGCCCATCCAAATGCCATTTTCAGGGCAATGGGGAGCTTAGGTGTTTTTAGTTAGGGTTTTATTTGGGGGGGTTAGTTGTGTGGGTGGTGGATTTTACTATTGGGGGTTGTTTGTATTTTTTTTACAGGGAAAAGAGCTGATTTCTTTGGGGCAATGCCCCGCAAAAGGCCCTATTGGTAGTTTATTGTAGCCTAGGGTTTTTTATGGGGGAGGGGCTTTTTTATTTTGATAGGGCTATTAGATTAGGTATAATTAGTTTAAATATCTTGTAATTTGTTTTTTATTTTGTGTAATTTAGTGTTTTGTTTTTTTGTGTAATTTAGGTATTTGTATTTTATTTTGTTAATGTATTTAATTGTACTGTAAGGTTATGTGTTAGTGTAACTAAAGTTAGGTTGTATTTATTTTAGCTAGATAGTTAGTAAATAATTAATAACTATTTAGTAAAATTAGTAACTATTCTACCTAGTTAAAATTAATACAAACTTGCCTGTAAAATAAAAATAAACCCTAAAGTAGATACAATGTAACTATTAGTTATATTGTAGCTAGCTTAGGGTTTATTTTATAGGTAAGTATTTAGTTTTAAATAGGAATTATTTAGTTAATGATAGTAATTTCTATTTAGATTTATTTTAATTATATTTAAGTTATGGGGTGTTAGGGTTAGACTTAGGTTTAGGGGTTAATAAATTTAAAATAGTGACGGCGACGTTGGGGGCAGCAGATTAGGGGTAAAAAATGTAGGTAGGTGGCGGCAATGTTAGGGGAGGCTGATTAGGGGTTAATAATATTTAATATGTTTATTATAGTGGCGGCGATGTCCGGAGCGGTAGATTAGGGGTTAATAATTTTAATTTAATGTTTGCGATGCGGGAGGGCATCGGTTTAGAGGTTAATAGGTAGTTTATGGGTGTTAGTGTACTTTTTAGCACTTTAGTTATGAGTTTTATGCTACAGCTTTGTAGTGTAAAACTCATAACTACTGACTTTAGAATGCGTTACGAATCTTGCGGGATAGACTGTACCACTCACTTTTTGGCCTACAAAAAAGCTTGTAATAATGGCGCAATGGAAGTCCCATTTAAAAAAGACTTTACGGAAATTGCGTAAGTTAATTTGCGGTACGGCCAAAAAAGTGTGCGGGACAGCTGTACCTACAAGACTCGTGAAAAAGCAGCGTTATGAGCCTTAACGCTGCTTTTTTACTCATACCGCAAAACTCGTAATCTAGCCGAATGTTTGTAATTATTTATATAAATTTTTTTTTATGAAAAACGTTAACTCATTTACTCAAAAAATCTGTACAATAATAGTGACTATGAAGCCTTTTTTTTGCCAGTGGTAATTAGATGTCCCCAGAGTTTTTGTAACTATTTATATTATGAAAATCGTACAAATCCTTTCAATGATATTAACTATGTTTTATTTGTATGCCCACAGCTACTGCCAAAATTGTGGACATACCACTTCCATAATATTTGCCGACTGCAGCAGTGAGCGCATGCATGCTCTTTAGTGTAATTTGCAATTTTATTGTTATTATATTGTTAATTCTTTGCAAAGTATTTGCAAGTATTGTGTAGGCGTGGCTGAAGGTAGGGAAACGTAACAAAGTCGGTCAATAATACAGAACACTGGCAACCAGAAGCCAGGTGGAGCACAGAGAAATCATGCCCATTAACCTTTAGGCCTAAAGATTATTAGGAAGACCCTTTGAGAAGGAATATGGATTTTTTTGAGGACAGTGTCTAGTAAAGAAGGTAAGGCTTTATATAATACTTATCAGGCAGGTAGGGAATTAAGGATAGACTAATATGAATGTGACTGACAGAATGGTTGATAAGTTATCTATATTCAGTCAGGAAAAAATAATTATTTGTATTTGACAGACTTATAGAAAGGGTTAATCAGCTATCTATATATAAAAAATAAACAAGCTTCTGCTGGCTTCTGTTGTCAAGGTGCTTGAGTCAAATCCCTTCAAATCCTTGCATCGTTATACTGCACCAAGGAGTTTATTTGGAAATAAGAGTAAATTATTATAACAATGGAAAATAAGTGTGCAAACTCATATCTATCTATCTATCTATCTATCTATCTATCTATCTATCATCTATCTATTATATATATATTAAAAGATTGCTACATGCTAGCTAGCTAGTTTATTATTTTCAGTGCTGGATTGGCCTGCTGGTGTACCAGGTCGGGAGGGCCACCATCGCCGTAGGGCCACATCCTTGGTCAAGGAGGTCATGGAGCTAGCCTTGTGCACATGTATAGCACATTTCTTTAAACATTGGCAGGGCCGGTCTAATTTCCCAGTCCATCCCTGATTATATTGTATGCAGAATGGAAAGTGCCAATGACATTACGTTCACCTTCACCAGCATTCTCTGTAATGCTTTACAAAATGATAAAGATAACAAAGTAAATCACTAAGTATTCTGATGTAGAGGGAGCAAGCTAGTCAATATGCTTGATCGAATGAGTGACAGAGTTTAAAAAATAACCTTCTTTCTAAGGTAAGTGTTTAATAAAATGCAACATTACTACTTTTAAAAAGCAATTTTTTTTATTCTGCATTATAATATATAATCAAATTCAGTGCTACAGTCTTTAAGGAAATGATTCAATCTTCAAAATTTGGTCCTGTATTGATTTCATGGTCTTTGATTTTCTCTATAACTTACAAAATATTCTTAATCATAATGAATCTAGGAGCATATTACAGGATAGGCAGATAAAGACCTTTTGTGGACATTTCTGGGGTTGTGAGTGTCCCTTGGCAGAGTTATTGTAGGAAGAAGTAAAAAACATGAGTGTTCTGTGTTAGACGCCTGTTGAAACAGCCCAATTCTTAGCCAAGAAACATTAACCAGTTTTTAATTAATTTTTGTAATCATCTCTCCTGTTTTTCACCTTTCTGGGTTGGTGGTATATCCTTGGATCCGTGTGTGCTCTTGACTACCCTCCTGCTCCGGTGGTGCTTACTGAGTTGGTCTATCTGAAACTGAGCACTTAAGGTGCCGCAGAACATGTGAGTACGACTAATCCCTTACACTTTTGGATTCTGCTGTTTCACAAACTTGCTGCACTATGAGAGCTTTGGGAATCCCTTTGGGGAATCAATCCTTCTTGAAACTGTGTGTGTTTAGATGAATCCCCTATAGCAAACTTTTTGTCTGTTTTTTTGTAGTGGTATATATTGTATATCTATTTGTTTATTATATTGTGTGTTGTTTAAACTGTTCTCTTTTATTATATATAGGTGAGCGCTCTCTTTTGGAGACTATTAGTCTTCCTTTTTAATTTCTGTGGGTGGTGCATGGAAGTTTGGGGCATGGCTAGGTGGTTTGGGTGTCGCTAAGCAATTTATGAGTGTGGCTAGGTTTAAAGAGACAGTGGCAAGGAGGGGCAGTTTTCACCCTCTTCTTCAGCCCAACCATCCCAATAAAGCCTTTACCAGCATATAAGCCTTAAGGAGTTGTGTGATACATGTGCTATGAATAAATAAATGTAAATATTTGATACCTTAGGGTGGTTGTCATAATTTCTATTTTCTGGAAAACAAAGAAATAGAATTGGCTCACATTTTGAAAAATGTACAAATTTAAATGAACAATTCTGGAATCCTTAGATTTTCTGAAAATTAAAACCATGTGCCCTTGCATGAAACAATTTTTTTCCTCTAACAAATAATAATGATATTGGCCACTCCATAATATAAAAATCCTATCAAATAATGTGATCCTTTTGAATACCTTGTCTCATCAGCGCAATTATTTGTGAATCCTCTTCACCATAATATGATAACTTTTCTGCTTAAACAGTCAAATTCAGATTACAAGTGGAGAGCTATTTCGTGCTTTCACTGGCATACAAACCCCGCCAGAAATAAACTTTTAACACACGCGGGTTGTAAGTAAGATAAAAGTAAAATGTTTGCACGTGAATAAAAGCCTAGTTTACGAGTTTTGCGTTAGAGGCTATGCGGTGCTAACGAGCAGTTTTTGCTCACCGCTCACTTACATACAACGCTGGTATTACGAGTTTTTACAAAAAGACAAAAAGTGAGCGTTGATAAAAATTTAGCTCCAAATCTCACTCCAATACCAGCGCTGCTTAAGTCAGCGATGAGCTGATGTAACGTGCTTGTGCACGATTTCCCCATAGGAATCAACGGGGAGAGCTGGCTGAAAAAAAGTCTAACACCTGCAAAAAAGCAGCGTAAAACTCACTACCGCAGCCCCATTGACTCCTATGGGGAAATAAAATGTATGTTTACACCTAACACCCTAACATGAACCCCGAGTCTAAACACTCCTAATCTTACATTTATTAACCCCTAATCTGCCGCCCCCGACATTGCTGACACCTACATTATATTATTAACCCCTAATCTGCCACCCCCAACGTTGCCGCCACTATAATAAACATATTAACCCCTAAACCGCCGGACTCCAGCCTTGCAAACATTAGTTAACCCCTTAATGACCACAGCACTTTTCCATTTTCTGTCCGTTTGGGACCAAGGCTATTTTTACATTTTTGCAGTGTTTGTGTTTAGCTGTAATTTTCCTCTTGCTCATTTACTGTACCCACACATATTATATACCGTTTTTCTCGCCATTAAATGGACTTTCTAAAGATACCATTATTTTCATCATATCTTATAATTTACTATAAAAAAAATTATAAAATATGAGGAAAAATGGAAAAAAACACACTTTTTCTAACTATGACCCCCAAAATCTGTTACACATCTACAACCACCAAAAAACACCCATGCTAAATAGTTTCTAAATTTTGTCCTGAGTTTAGAAATACCCAATGTTTACATGTTCTTTGCTTTTTTTGCAAGTTATAGGGCAATAAATACAAGTAGCACTTTGCTATTTCCAAACCAATTTTTTTCAAAATTAGCGCTAGTTACATTGGAACACTGATATCTGTCAGGAATCCCTGGATAGCCATTGACATGTATATATTTTTTTTTTAGTAGACATCCCAAAGTATTGATCTAGGCCAATTTTGGTATATTTCATACCACCATTTCACCGCCAAATGCGATCAAATACAAAAAATTGTTCACTTTTTCACAAATTGTTTCACAAACGTTCGGTTTCTCACTGAAATTATTTACAAACAGCTTGTGCAATTATGGCATAAATGGTTGTAAATTCTTCTCTGGGATCCCCTTTGTTCAGAAATAGCAGGCATATATGGCTTTGGCGTTGCTTTTTGGTAATTAGAAGGTCGCTAAATGCCACTGCGCACCACACGTGTATTATGCCCAGCAGTTAAGGGGTTAATTAGGGAGCTTTTAGGGAGCTTGTAGGGTTAATTTTAGCTTTAGTGTAGTGTAGTAGACGACCCCAAGTATTGATCTAAGCCCATTTTGGTATATTTCATGCCACCATTTCACCGCCAAATGCGATCAAATTAAAAAAAACGTTAAATTTTTCACAATTTTAGGTTTCTCACTGAAATCATTTACAAACAGCGTGTGCAATTATGGCATAAATGGTTATAAATGCTTCTCTGGGATCCCCTTTGTTCAGAAATAGCAGACATATATGACTTTGGCGTTGCTTTCTGGTAATTAGAAGGCCGCTAAATGCTGCTGCGCCTCACGCGTGTATTATGGCTAGCAGTGAAGGGGTTAATTAGGGAGTTTGTAGGGAGCTTGCAGGGTTAATTTTAGCTTTAGTGTAGAGATCAGCCTCCCACCTGACACATCCCACCCCCTGATCCCTCCCAAACAGCTCCTATCCCTCCCCCACCCCACAATTGTCCCCACCATCTTAAGTACTGGCAGAAAGTCTGCCAGTACTAAAATAAAAGGGTTTTTAAAAATAATAAAACATTTTTTTTTAGCATATTTACATATGCTACTGTGTAGGATTCCCCCCCTTAGCCCCCAACCTCCCTGAGCCCCCCCAAAACCGCTCTCTAAGCCTCCCCTCTGCCTTAATTGGGTACTGGCAGCTGTCTGCCAGTACCCAGTTTGCAAAAAAATATGGGGGTTTTTATTATTTTGCCCGGTTTTTCTGTAGTGTAGCTTCCCCCTCCCCACAGACCAACCCCCACCACCTAACTGATTGTAGTTTTTCTCTGATTTGTTTATTTAATTTAAGTGTTTGTTTTCATTTTCCTACAAAAAAATTTCTGTGTGTAGCGGTTCCCACCCGCTCCCTCCCCGTGCGCGTGCCCGCCCCCACCCTCCCGTGCACGTGCGCGCGTCAGTGGATCACGAAGTTGGTGGATGTGGAACACCTGCGGAGGCAATTTAAAGCAGAGAGCGCTAGCTTTAAGGGCAGAATCCTCAACCTTTTTACGGACAGCCACAAGGGCAGAACAGACCACGCTATAGGCAGCGGTCCCCAGGGAAACGCTAGTGCAGCTATAAGCCTGTGACAAACAGGAGGAAAACCGCAGCGACATCAACATTAAGTAAGTCAAAAGTTACACAAATATATTTTATTGGGAACCCTAATATAGAGAAAGGCCCTTACCAAGTGAACAGACTGTTAGAAGTAACAGAGGCATAACCCAGCGCCACATAACAGAGACAGTAGCATAAAGAGCTGGTTACCGCACATCCACAGATTTGGGCCTCATATCTATGCACAGTTGTACAACACAGTCAAGAATAAAGGGATATACAGAAGGACAGGTCACAAATCCAGAGAAAGGACAACATAAAGGGATCCTGTTTAGTTTATGTATACTGATATTATTTCAGTCATACACTGCAAAATGGCAGCCAGAAAACAGAAAACAGACAAGCCACAGAAAACTGCAACCCCTGGCGGAGGGAAATTAAACTAATTTTTCAAGCCGTTTGACAGTGTAAACAGATTATCAGTGGAGGCGGCACAATTGGACATGTCAGACCCCACAGAGCACATGGATGACCCTGCGCCTATAACACGAGCAGATCTGAGTCTACTACCCACTAAAGACGACTTCAGCTTGTTCATGGTCCAAGTCAGTCAGGCGATAAAGGACGGCTTAGCTGAAGTTAAGAGAGATGTCAATGCATTAGGCCACAGAGTACTCCATCTAGAGGAGCAAACAGAGGAATACACAAAAACCACTGATGATATGATTAATGCACTTCAACAGCAAAATGCTACAATACTGCAGCTACAATCGCAAGTCGAAGATCTCAACAACAGAGGGAGGCACCAAAATTTAAGAATCAGAGGGGTGCCGGAGGAGATCTCACCACCTCAAATCCCATCATATTTACAAAACTTATTTAAGTTCCTACTGAGATTGGGCAAAGAAGACACAATACCTTTAGACAGAGCACACCGTGCCCTTAGAGTTAAACCATCACCATCCGCGCCACCCAGAGACATAATTTTGTGCTGTCACAAATTCACAGACAAAGAAAACATTATGCTGGCGGCGAGGAAGAGATCCCCAATTAGATTTGGAGAAGACTCTCTCCAGATCTTCTCAAACCTGAGCCCCTTAACACTAGCAAAGAGGAAGGAGGCGAGATACCTCACATTGCATCTAACAGATCTAAACATCCCTTACAGATGGGGTTTCCCCTTCGCCATCAGAGTTAATAAAGATAACAAAACTATCATATATAAAGACCCTGAAGATCTAGAAGCATTCTGCCAACAGCTAGGCATCCCGCAGCCTTCTCTGCCCTCAATAAAAGACCTCATAGCAGACAAATCCATGCAAAAGAAACTCCCAAAGAATAGCCAACAATCAGACTGGACGACAGTGCCGAAAAAGAGGAGAAACACTGCCACTACCTCTCAAGCCCAGACGAGAACTGACTCTGAACCAGCATAAAGGGTGTTCCCTCATCTTCTTTCTTTGACTTTTGTTTGAAATAAGCCCCAAAAAAGAGTCCTGAACAATGACTAACATGGAAATGGTCAATTAACACTAAAGACTCTGGTGCTAAAAATAGACTTACATTGGATTGAATGGAGGCACACAGGGAGCCTCCCTCCCGCCCTCCCTACCTTAGTCTCCCCCAATTTACAATTCAGTCCCGCTGACTTTAACAATTGACTTATTATAACATCAAGAATGGATAGGCATATTAGGTGCCTTACTCCCCCTCCCTTCCTTTTCCCTCAACTCCGCTTATCGAAGAAAAAAAAAAAAAAGCAAAAAAAAAAACATTTCACTACCTTAATTCCCCCCCCTTTTCCCTTCCCCCAATTGTGTGATGCTTGAATGTTACACACCTTGTTATTTAGAATGTTACTGTTATTGTTGGATGTTATTCTCATCCTTTTTTGATTTACGAACATGTATTATCTCTCTATTACAGCAGCGGAACCACCACCTATTGCCCTCTATTTTTCTGCGCTATTTCCAAGGAACGGAAAACAGCTTTTTCCACTACAACTCTCCTCTACTTTCTCCTCTACTTTCTCACAGGGAACCACAACTCATGCGACAGGAGAGCTGTCTGAGGATAAGACCACATAATTCTCTAATACACACACAACAACATGGCTAATCCTGTAGTAAACATTATAACACAAAATACGAAAGGCCTTAATTTACCCACGAAGAGAGCAATTGCCCTACGCAGTTTAGCCAAACACAAAGATTCTATTATATTTCTACAAGAGACGCATTTTGTAAGAGAGTCAGAACCTAAATTTCACTCTAAAGAATTTACAACAGGCTACTACAGCTCAGATAGAGTATGTACCCTATTTCACAAAAACATACAATTCCGACTCAACAAACGGATAACAGACACTGAGGGCAGAATATTAATCCTAACGGGACTGCTTTTTCATCAACCAGTGACTCTAGTTAATGCTTACGCCGCCAACGGTAAGAAGGCCCACTTTTTTTCAAACACTACAGAACCTAATAGTAGAACATAAGACTGGAACTCTCATATTAGGAGGATACTTAAATGTCACTTTAAATCCTACGCTTGATGCTTCCTCTCATAGACCTACAGCCCAAACATGACCACCTAACCTAGTGCTCAAATTTTTAATGCACTTAGGCTTACTTGACACTTGGAGGCTAAAACACCCGACACAGCGTAATTACACCTTTTTCTCCTTCCCCTGGTCAGTATACACTAGAATTGATTACATTTTCATAGATAGAAATCATCTAGCTATACTTAAAGACACGGACATCCAAACAACTCCCTGGTCGAACCACTCCCAAGTTAGCACCCAACTACAATGGCCCAATCATCCAACTACTCCATTTATTTGGAAAATGGATGATTCCTTATTGCATCAGCCAAACACGGCGGAGGCATTGGCAGCTTCCCTAAAAGAATACTTTAATATCAATGCGACAGCAAACACTTCCCCACACACAATATGGGAAGCTCATAAAGCAGTTATCAGGGGGCACTGCATCAAACACACCTCATACAGGAAGAAGATATACAACAAAACAATAGACACCCTAACAACACAACTAGCCTGCTTAGAATTAACCCATCAAAACTCCCCAAAAGACAACGCACTACTCAAAAGAGTAACAGAAACTAGGCAAGAAATCAACAACATACTCCTGAGAGCAGGCTCGCTCCTAGCAAGAGCTTTAAAAACTCAGACGCTAAAATCACAGATACATAAACTAACGACCCCTGACAAATTAGATATTCTAGACAGTGAAGGTATTGCTAACCACTTCAAGGAATATTATTCCACGTTATATAACATTTGAAAGAAAGGACACACCTGAATATCTAGCACAGATGCAGGAATATATTAACAAAGCAGATCTACCCACCTTACAACCAGATCAACGCGCTGTATTGGAAAGAACCATAAGCCTATTAGAGGTCATGTCAGCAATAAAGGACCTACCGACCGGTAAAAGTCCAGGACCGGATGGCTTCTCGAATGCATATTATAAGACACATAAACACATCCTAGCCCCGCACCTACTTAATTTATTCCTAACATTGGAGAAAGGGGGTTCCCTATCGCAAGACATGCTGTCGGCGCATATCTCCGTTATACCCAAGCCCCAAAAAAATTTAACAGATCCCAGCATTTATAGGCCGATATCCCTTCTAAATACGGATATAAAGATCCTGGGTAAAATTTTAGCGAAAAGAATTAATGTAGTATTACAGTCCTTAATACACACTGACCAAGTGGGATTTGTCCCTGGGCGGGAGGCGAGGGGCAATACGATTAGGGTCCTTACACTTGCTTCTTATGCCAAACATAACAAAATTCCAACTGCCCTCTTGGCGATCGATGCCGAGAAGGCGTTTGACCGCATAAGCTGGGGGTTTCTCAGAGAGACACTAAAGGCACTAGGATTTGGCCCACACATGACCGCTCGCATACTGAGTCTTTACACAAACCCCACTGCAAAAGTTAAAGCAAACGGAATGCTGTCAGGTCCCTTTAAGATCCAAAATGGCACACGCCAGGGGTGTCCCTTATCTCCCATACTTTTTATTCTAACTATGGAAGTCTTTGCGGTGCATATTCGGCGCAATCAAGAGATACATGGTGTGAAAATGATTTTAAAATCGCGTTATACGCGGATGATGTGCTCTTCACAATCACCGACCCACTCCAAACTGTACCTATAATTTTAAATGAAATCAACACCTTTAGTCGATTTTCCGACTTCTCAGTAAACGCCCAGAAGTCAGAGATTCTAAATGTTTCCATGACCCAAACTGAGTTCCTCTCCGTCTCAGCTGACTGCCCAATGATTGCCCGGAACAGGTCTATAAAATATCTAGGAGTACACATTTCATCCAGCCACGCTCAGCTATTTAAAGAAAACTATTCCAAACTCCTAACAAATACAAGACATCCACACTTGGGCCCTAAAACCCATATCTTGGTGGGGGCGCACACAATGCATTAAAATGACCACACTACCCAGGATATTGTACTTAATTCAAGCAGTCCCTATAGCCCTTCCCAAATTGTACTTAACCCAACTTCAGAGACACATTAATGCCTTTATATGGGGAAAGAGTAAACCTAGGATTAACAAATCTAATATGTATAGAGCAACATTAAATGGGGGGCTGGGGCTACCGGACTTAGCAACATATTACAACGCAGTAACCCTACAAAGAATCTTGGACTGGCATAGAGCAGGCGACACAAAGGTGTGGGTGTCCATAGACTCAAATATTCTTAGAGTCCCATCGGTGGGAGCGCTGTGTTGGGTGCCAAAACCCCTACGTCCCCCCCAATGCAACGACTTACTGATACACAAACATGTATTTGACTCATGGGACAACATTAAACTCCACCAAACCCATATCACTGGGGCTCGTTCTCCCCTTTTCCCCATCCCCTTGAATGCCGAAATGATAGGGGGCCTAGATAGAGGACAGCAGAGGTTAACAGAATGGGGATTCACTATTCCGTTAAAATAATTCATTCTCAACGGGAATTTAGCAGGGAGAGAAAGTCTGAGCACAGTGGCAGGAGGAATATATTCTGGTTGGCTAAAATACTCCCAGTTAAAACATTTTATACACACGTCACCACACCAGAAAGACTACCTCAGAGAACTAACCCCTTTTGAAAACCTTTGTCTAAGGGAAACCCCATTGCGACACGCATTATCTATGGCACGTAAACTCCTACAAACAGAACACCTTCAAACACTCCCCTCATACACAGCCAAATGGCATGAGGAATTGGCACAGGACCTGAGTAGAGAAGATTGGTCTAGGATCTTCCGAAACACAAAAAAATCATCTAGCTCACCCCAAATACTAGAACTTAACTTTAAAGTGCTGATGCGATGGTATCTGACCCCCTCACGCATTCACTCTATCTACCCAGAAGCTGGCAGCAATTGTTGGAGAGGTTGCCCTAGTAAGGGCCAGTACCTACACATGTGGTGGGCATGCAAAAGAGTACTGCCACTGTGGAGCGGACTGGAAACTTTCTACAGACAGATACTGACCGAGGAATTTAAATTGACACCCAGAATAGCACTGCTTAACGACCTCCCCCCTTACCCTCGCAAATTGAGACTTAAACTATTACAAATGGGCATTACAAGCGCTAAATCACTTATAGCACGACACTGGAAAACACAACACACACCAACAGTGCAAGAATGGGTTACCAGGGTTGCAGACATGATTTCAGTCACGCTAAACCGATGAGCACAAATGTAGTTTGCGCTTGTGCTGTCGCATTTACTTTCAACTTCTAATACGCACACAACTTAGAACGGGCATGATATTTCACTATTGTGAGCACTAATGTTAGTGCTCCACTTGTAATCTAGCCCTCAGTGAGCACCTTGTAATTACAAGATGTACCAAAACTAAGTAATTGTAGTGGTGCTGACCTATCCAGGGTCTGGGTCTAGGTGTACATTGCAATGTAATAGTCCCCAATAATGAAGTATGTTGAAAATCCTACAAGTGTACACAATGGAAGAGCTTTTTATAAAAATAATTTTATCTGCTCTTGAGAAAAGAATTTACCTGCTGAAACACATAGGGCTTTATTAACAAAGATGTGAATTGTTGGTGATTTGAAATCTTCCATTAACTATGCAAACCCAGTGAGTATCTCCTGAGTTAGCCCTGCACAATGAATAATTAATGCTGCATACAATTCACCTGACATTCTCCTATTTTAGATGGGAACTGAAATGTTTTAATCCACCTGCCATTCACCTCATAATAAATAGACCCAATTGAACATTTTCGTTGTGTGGAGGTTTTTTATTTCCAGAATAAAACTGTTTCCAGATATGAACCTGTATTCCCGGATAGCCGTCTCTTAAATACATTTTAAATGCTTGATATCTACTGCTCTCTGTATTTCCATTGAGTATACTTGTAAGTCCTCAAAGCACTTCATCATTGTTAGCTACACCTGGACCAACACTCTGCAAATGAACTCCCTGGATAGGTCAGAGCATCTATAACTATTTGGTCTTGCTATAGAATAACATTTCAGCAGATCTAAACATTTTTAAGATAAGAAATAAAAATCCTATCCCTTCTATCTTTTGGGGGCTTAATATAAACAGTTAAAGCTTGGCATAAAGCTTTTATATTTATTTTATTACTACTTTATATCAACAAAACATGGTCTGTTACTACTAGGCACATTATGCTTTTATTGAGAAAAAAATTTAAGTGCAACAAAATATCCTACACAATTTAGGGCTCCTTTTTACTGAGCCACGATTGGGTTTCGCGTGGGCGTAAAACAAAAAAACTGGTGTCAGAAGCCATTACCCTTATCAACAGTTTCCAATGGCGCGCTATCCATCATTACCGCCACCCAAAAAGCGCAAATTTACACCAGGTTTCCTCTGAAATTGCAAACAGTTAAAACATTGTTGGAACATTATGGCATGCTCAATTAGGTGTAAAAAAAAGTTTTTTCATTAAATAAAATATTTAAGTTAATTTAATTTTGTACAGAATTCTTATGGTTTTGTTTCTCTCTAGAGGTTATCAAAGATAAGGAGTGCAGATGTTAAACATAAATTTTATAGTGTAATGTCAGGTTACTATAGCAACAAACTTCTTATGGTGCGATTTTCAAGAAATCCAACACTGGATGGAAGCGTTAACGGAACGTTAACTTACACCTACACGAAAAGAGCAACTGCACTCAATGCGCAAAATATTTAAATGGAAACCTAGTACTAAAATGGAGCCGTAAACTACTTTTAGCTGTTGGCCGCTTTGGTAGCTTACGGTTCCATTTTTAACTACTAATTGTAAACTAGCACATAGTCAGTATATGTACCTGGACCCCAGGAACTCAGCAAATGCAGAAATGTATCCTGCACCCTGTTATAGTTACAATACTTTAGCACTTTATTTAGTGATATCACCTAGGCTGTCACATATTGTTTCCTGGGGAATAAACTGTATGCCCCCTATTTATGAAAGGCATCATGACTTTCATCTTCTATGTTTTTTATATATAATGTGTATATATATCCACTCTCACCACCTTTTTCCCAGCAGTCATTTTGACATAAAATAGTAGGACAAATACAGGTTTTAGCAATGACATTAATTAGGGTTCCATTCCATTTAGGTTTATGAGAGCCAGGTCCCTGCTATTGCTCAAGTGTAAGAGGAGGTCACACTAATGTAATGTATTCTTTTTTGTATTCTAATAAAGAGACTGGGAAATAATAATATATGATCATTATACCATTGCTAAAACAACAAATCTAATGGTTGCCTAAGACTTTTGCACAGTACTGTATATAAAAATAAATACCTATTTAAAAATATAAAGAACATTTTCTTTTGTGTGAAAACATTGTAATGTAAAATATTCATAACTACCTTCGGGTTAGAGCTGTAGGTTTAACTCGTGTAGAATAGCATGCTAGTGATAAGTGTTATTTTTTTCCAGTTTGCACACTCCTTTGGGGAGAAGATAACACAGTCGTAATATCCGAAGTCCTAAAGTTAGTGCACATCGGCTTTCGCTCGCACGCAAACATTTCACTTTGAACTTGTAATACGTGTGCTAACCTCTGCGGGTAACTGTTTACTTCTGGAGGTGTCTGCGCTCGAACAAAATCACTAGCGCGCCACTTATATATGTCATAATCATCATCATTAATAATGCCAAATTTATTTGCTGCCATGTTTTACATTCATTTTGGCTTTTTTTTTTTTTTACCTACATGGGAACAAAAAATAAATAAATTAATATTGTAAGGCAAATCAGGTGTTTTTTTTAAAATTAATTATCACCTAGATTACAAGTTATGCCTGCTATAGGAAAATTAACGAACGCAAGAAAAGTTGCGTTATTTAACCCCCTTTAGCGCAGCCATTACAAGTTTTTCAAAACCCGGCTTGTGCGTGCGATATGGGTTTTTTAAGCTCCATACCGCACACAAAACAAGTGCTTTCCCCATAGACATCAAAGGGTTGAGCAGGTCAGAAAAAAGCCTAACACCTGCGATCGCCGAAAGAAAAGCTCCGGAAAGCAGCCCCATTGATGTCTATGGGGAAAAAGAAAATAACGTTTTAACCTAA
The DNA here is from genome assembly GCF_027579735.1 of Bombina bombina. Taxonomy (NCBI): domain Eukaryota; kingdom Metazoa; phylum Chordata; class Amphibia; order Anura; family Bombinatoridae; genus Bombina; species Bombina bombina. Next base: position 197,020,201 of record NC_069503.1, on the reverse strand, counting down.
CACCTTAACATAAACCCTAAGTCTAAACACCCCTAATCTGCTGCCCCCGACATCACGACGCCTGCCTACAGTTATTAACCTCTAATCTGCCGCTCCCGATATTGCCACCACATAAATAAAGGTATTAACCCCTAATCTGCCGCTCCTGATATACCCACTATACTAAAGTTATTAACCCCTATTCCGCCACATCCCACCATCGCCGCCACTATATTAAAGTTATTAACCCCTATTCCGCCGCTCCCCGACATCACCGCAACCAAATAAAGTTATTAACCCCTAAACCTCTGGCCTCCCACATCACTACCACTAAATAAACCTATTAACCCCTAAACCATCAGCCCCCCAAATCGCAACAACCTAAATTAAACGATTAACCCCTACCCCTAAACCTAACCCTAACCCAAAACCTAACTCTAACACCCCCTAACTTTAACATAATTAAAATAGATCTAAATTAAATTTTACAATTATTAACTAAATAATACCTATTTAAAACAAAATACAAACTTACCTGTGAAATAAAACCTAAGCTAGTTACAATATAACTAATAGTTATATTGTAGCTAGCTAAGGTTTTATTTTTATTTGACAGGTAAGTTTGTATTTATTTTAACTAGGTAGACTAGTTAGTAAATAGTTATTAACTATTTACTAACTACCTAGTTAAAATAAATACATTTTTGTCAAATAAAAGCTAAGCTACCTTACACTAAAACCTAAAATTACAAAAAATTAAAAAAACTACCATTACAAAAAATAAAAAAACTATCATTACAAAAAAAAATTATCCCAAAAAAATTATTCCTGTTCTAATACCATTAAAAAAAAAAAGAAAAAAAAAAGAAAACCTAACCTAGAATAAACTACCAAGGGTCGTTAAAAAAAAACACCCCAAAATAAAAAACCTAATCTAGAATAAACTACCGATGGCCCTTAAAGGGTCTTTTGTAGGGCATTGCCCTAAAGATATCAGCTCTGTTTGTGAAAAAAAAAATACAAATACCCATCTAAAAAAACCTAAGCTACCCATTGCCCTGAATAGGGCTTTTGTATGGGCGTAGCCCTTAAAAGGGCATTTAGGGGGGGGCGTTTCTGAACAGCAGCCAAGATGGCTGCTTTTCTCTATGGCTGGTGACAGGAGCTGGTTAATCCGCTATTTATCGCTCCTTAGACCTGTTTTACTAACTATTACTAATCTATTCCGTGAAGCCCAGAGCCTGCTGAGCAGATTACTGTACTTTTTATGAGAAATCCCAGCCCGGAAGACCTACATAGATGAAGTGCGTAGCGGAGGCTAATTAACAGCAGAGGCCTTCATCTCACCCTCCCCATTTTCCTGCAGAGACAGATGGAACAGCGCTTCATGCTGTATATTTTGCACCTGCTTCCACCACCGAGTGATCGCAGCACAATTCGAATGAAAAATGGCTACTATAGAACATTCTAAGCACACTTGGGACATTATAACTGCTAAGTTGCTGACCCGGTTTGCTGAGTTTGAAGAGGGGATAATTCAAAATCTTGGGTCCTACTCCCTGAAAACTCAATTCTGGGATACGCAAGAGGAAGCTTCCCCGCAATCCCCTATAGAGAGAGAGATACACAGGGAGCTGCTGCTAGTACTGCGACACTCTCGTGGGCTGACTCCGCATTTACGCTGTGGCAAGATCAAGGTATCTCCTCTCAAATACCGGCAAATGCCTTGAAAGATGCGGCCGATCCTCGAGAACAACATCTAAGTTGCTTATGGGTCCAGAGGGATGGCATAGAGGCCCTGTGGGTCAGACACAGCGGTACAACTCTTCAACTTACCCCGATGCTGTATATGGATGAGGGCCTTACTCATGCGTGCAATAACAGTCAGGCTCATGTCAGAGAGAACGCATTGGAGGGGATTCCTAAGCTTTTCCCCAGTATTTTTGATCCCTGTGGCTGGCTAAGACTGTGTGCCGCTCTGCCAAGACTTGAGATATGGAGAAAGGGTGTGGGGTGAAATACTTCAGTACGTGTGACTCTTCTCATTCCTAAAAAAACATGAAGAATCCTGCCTGGAACTTTTATGAAGACCGTGAGGTCTGAAGATCGTAGTTTGAAGAAGAGTTTAGGATTTAATGTCTGAGAAGATGGTTACATCCTGCCCATATTCTTTTTTTTCATGTTTTCCCATATTCCCTTTAGCTAAAAGTTTGTACTAACCTAATGTGTCTAGGGAAGCCTTATTGTATGCTTTTAAACCTGGTTTTCTAACAACAGTTCATATGTATTGTGTATACTGGTATGCCTATTTAGGAAAGTTATGCTGTTTGCCTGTCTGCTCAGTGTAAAAGTGTCTGCTCATCTGTGTTTTGTACTATGTTGGGTCTGTTTAGTACAGGTCTATTATATGCTGGCAGATAATGGCCATTAATACCTGCTCATTGATAATTGATACTTTATTAGGACTGTCCAGGGCAGTTTTTATTTACTTTTCATTCTCACTTGCTACGTATTTAAAAACAGTTCATTAACGCCTGCTCTAATATGTGTTGTTTATTATGAGGCCCAGAACGGGTTAATAGTACTGTCAGCCCTACTTTCCTATCTGGAGTATGCATCGTTACACATTCCAAAACTTCCCACAGTTTAGTGGCAAGCACTGAAACCAGAGCTGTAGATTTTACTTCCTACTAGAGATGTACTGACTGCTCTGTGATATATAAAATTAATGACCAGAAGGGCCGAAATAGAGAACTGGTACAGTGTTAGCTTTTTATTAATGACAGGTAGCGCAGATCCTTCTACTGTTTATATAAAGTAGTCACGTTCTCATATATGTTTGTTCATGCAAGTGTATTTACATCCTTATTTCTTTCTACTTATGCTTCAGTTTAATAGTATGAATGAAGATTGTAGCCCAAGTTTAGCATAAAGATTTAAAGCCCATAAAATTAGAAAACCAAGATTCATCATGGGAGAGCCAAAAGTGGCCTTCAGGGGTTCAAGGTAGCCTTCTTCAGCTATGTTTATACTGTAATGGGAGGTCCAACAGTGGCCTCTGAGGGTATCTAGAAGGCTTAGGGCTGGCACCAATATTGTTTCCTCATTTGAGTAAATACTGTAATTTAACCTCAATGTTTATATAGTTTGGCTACTGTTGGTTGTATATGTGGAAATTATTTTGCTGTACAGCCTTACTGATATGTATATTCTGTATGCCTTTCAATGAATCTTAAAAAAATAAATTGTTTAAAAAAAAGGGCATTTAGCTCTTTTGCTGCCCAAACCCTAATCTAAAAAAAAACACCCAAAAATCCCTTAAAAAACTAACACTAACCCCCGACGATCCACTTACAGTTTTTGAAGTCCTGCTTGAACGATCTTCATCCCGGCGAAGTCCTCATCCAGGCGGCGAGAAGTCTTCATCCAGGCGGCCTCTTCAATCTTCATCCCGGCCGCTGTACACTGAATCTTCAATGCAAGGTACGCGATTCAAGATGGTGTCCCTTGCATTCATATTGGCTGAAAGATTTGAATCAGCCAATAGGAATTAGAGCTGCTAAAATCCTATTGGCTGTTCAAATCAGCCAATTTATTATAGTGTTTGCGATGCGGGAGGGCCTCGATTTAGGGTTTAATAGGTAGTTTATGGCTGTTAGTGTACTTTTTAACACATTAGTTATGAGTTTTATGTAAGAGATTTGTAGCGTAAAACTAATAACTACTGACTTTAGATGGCGTTACGGATCTTGTCGTTTAAGAGTGTAACGCTCGATTTTTAGCCTCCCAGAAAAACTCGTAATACCAGCACTATGGGAATCCCATTAAAAAACATCATTTTTACGAGTGCGGTACTGACGTTGTGTTACAGGCTAAAAGGCTTGGAGGTACACCTATAGCGACAAGACTTGTAATGGCTGTGGTGCTGTTTTAACTCTGAAATTACCATATTTTCAACGTTAAAAGACGAACTCACAGACTTGTAATCTAGATGTATGTGATTTTATTGATTAGAATAGCTTTGAAATCAATACAAAAAAGAAATACAAATATGCTTTCTGTGCACAATAAGTTCTCAGTCTAAAGGATTAAAATCTAGGCCACAGCTGGTAGTTGAGTAACAAGCTAGTAGAGATGATAAGAAAATAAATCTGTTTAATTATAACGTTTATACACTGTCATATGACAATAAAATAAATAAAAATAAAATAACTAGATACAAAATTAAATATGCTTGCTTTCAAAACCAGGGCTATAATATGAAATTAGATGTAATTAATAAATTATTAATAACTGAAAACACAGGAGAATTAAACAATAGGCTTAACAGATTCATGGACATAATGTGTAATAGTCTATGAGAGCATTGTTGTAGAACAAGTAATCATTCATTATCATAAGCAAGTGCATTATTATTCTTAATAATAATAATACACAATATTTGTGAAACTTGTCTCAGCTGCAGATCACCTTTTGAGGGCTAGATTACGAGTACAACGGTAACAATAATGCCAGCACAATATTGCAATATCGCGATCACGTTAGCTTATGCTCATATTGCAAGTTTAAAATACTCAGTCGAATGTAATCGCATTTTACTCATAAACACTTTACGTGAGTTTGAAGCACACTTAAAGAGTTTGCAATTAAAAAAGTTGCACTGAACACAAAAAAACATGGAAATTAAGTTTTATGACCTACTCCAGGGGTGTTGGGATCTACTTTTCAAATGACCAGCTCAACGAGATCTACCCACTAAAAATGGGCTGGCTTCTAAGCTTACATTTCTGCTTTTTCAAATAAATATACCAAGAGAATAAAGAAAAAATAATAATAGGAGTAAATAAGACAAGTTGTTTAAAATTGCATGTTCTATATCTGAATCATGAAAAAAATAAAATGTGTTTCATATCCCTTTAAGGTTGCATGATTTAGCAACACATGGGCGTGCAAAAGCATAAAGATATAACAGATTAATCCCAACAAAAAAAGTAGCACTGACTTTAATTCGGGTTAACAGGAGCAACCCCTTGTACCATGTTACAAAACAATGCATTCAAATTACTGCCACTGACTGACCTTTACTTTGCTGCTCGGGCTTGGCCTGATATGACCCAGTGAGGCTTGCAGAAATAAATTTCAATAGCGCGCCATGCAAACCATTCTTACCGGGTCAGCACGTTCATTTGCCATTCAGACTTGTTGTTCCTTTAGCATAGCACAGCAGCCTCCGCCTTTACTTTTTCTACCTATTGACGCTTACCCTCCTAACCATATCCTCTGGGTCCGACCATCAGACTGTTTAATGACCTGCCCTTTCACGCACTGCGGTAGATAAAACGGTATCCCTAGCAACCATACTCTTCTCACACCCCAGTGTTGAGATTGTGTAACTTGACCTCATCATTTTGATCAAATCGTCCGCAATCTACCAGCAGCGCCTTCGGGATCTCCTGGTAGATCCCGATCTAACTATTTGGCACCACTGACCTTCACTATCCTCCCTACACAATTAACTCCTTATGTGCCATAACCCCATAAATTCCATAACCATATCATGAAATAACCCCTACACTACTTAACCCCTAAATCACCATTACCCCCAGTGCAATAACCCCTACACTATTTAACCCCTAAAACATCATTATCCCAGTGCAGTAAACCCCTACTCTATTAACACCTAACAGCTAACCCCAAGACCCCTATCCTAAGACCCCCCTAAGTTACAAAACAAACAAACAAACACACTACCATAAAAAGGCAATTTTGGAGTTAAGAAGTGTAGAGGTTATTGTACTTGGGTAATGGCAGTTTAGAGTTTAAGTAGTGTAAAGGTTGTGGAGAGCACCTAGTAGCAACAGAAAGCACAAGAAAATTAAATCTATGACAACAAATGCCAGAAACATGACTTGTAAAATTGGGGAGCTGGAGCTCTTAGTAGCAGAAGAGGAATATGATATTATTAGCTTAAACATGGCGGGATGATTCAAATGACTGGGCAATTAACTTAGATGGCTATATTTTATTTAGGAGGAATAGGGGTAATAAAATGGGGGGTGAAATTTGCATGCTTATATAAATATATTCAAGACCCTTATATAGAAGTGCTGTTTGTTCCAAATTCTGCAACACCTTGCCTAAGGAGGTAGTGACTGCCAACAACTTATATAAATTTAAAATGGCTTAGCTACATTTCAGGGATATGGTTGCATGGGTTAAATAAGTCAGCTTTCTAATTTTTTAATGTAAGTTACATTTTCAGCTTCTTTATTGTAAATCAGGTAGCAATTGTATAGGTTGAACTCAATGGACTTCTGTCTTCTTTCAACCTCATCAACTATTTTAATATACTATCGGCTAGATTACAAGTTTTGCGTTATTGTCACCACTCACTTACCTACAGCGCTGGTATTACAGGTTTTTATAAACCCGGCATTAAAAGGCAAGAAGTGAGTGTAGAGCAAAATTGTGCTCCATACCGCACTCCAATACCAGCACTGCTTAAGTCAGCGGTGAGCTGGTTGTACGTGCTTGTGCACGATTTCCCCATAGACATCAATGGGGAGAGCCGACTGAAAAAAAGCCTAACACCTGCAATAAAGCAGCGTAAAGCTCCGTAACGCAGGCCCATTGATTCCTAAGGGGAAACTAAATTTATGTTTACACCTAACACCCTAACATAAACCCCGAGTCTAAACACCCCCAATCTTACACTTATTAACCCCTAATCTGCCACCCCCAACATCGCTGACACCTACATGGTACTTATTAACCCCTAATCTGCCGCTCTGGACATCCCCGCCACTATAATAAACATATTAACCCCTAAACCGCCGCACTCCCGCATCTCAAACACTATTTAAATAAAATTAACCCCTAATCTGCCGCCCCCGACTTCGCCACCACCTACCTACATTTATTAACCCCTAATCTGCCACCCCCAACATCGCCACCACTATACTAAAATTATTAACCCCTAAACCTAAGTCTAACCTTAACACCCCCTAACTTAAATATAATTAAAATAAATCTAAATAAAACCTACTATTAATAACTAAATAATTCCTATTTAAAACTAAATACTTACCTGTAAAATAAACCCATAGGCCTAGATTTAGAGTTCGGCGGTAGCCGTGAAAACCAGCGTTAGAGGCTCCTAACGCTGGTTTTAGGCTACCGCCGGTATTTGGAGTCACTCAAAAAAGGGTCTAACGCTCACTTTTCAGCCGCGACTTTTCCATACCGCAGATCCCCTTACGTAAATTGCGTATCCTATCTTTTCAATGAGATCTTCCTAACGCCGGTATTTAGAGTCGTTTCTGAAGTGAGCGTTAGAGCTCTAACGACAAAACTCCAGCCGCCGGAAAAAAGCAGGAGTTAAGAGCTTTCTGGGCTAACGCCGGTTCATAAAGCTCTTAACTACTGTACCCTAAAGTACACTAACACCCATAAATTACCTATGTACCCCTAAACTGAGGTCCCCCCACATCGCCGCAACTCGAAGAAATTTTTTTAACCCCTAATCTGCCGACCGCCACCTACGTTATACTTATGTACCCCTAATCTGCTGCCCCTAACCCCGCCGACCCCTGTATTATATTTATTAACCCCTAACCTGCCCCCCACAACGTCGCCGCCAGCTACCTACAATAATTAACCCCTAATCTGCCGACCGCAAAGCGCCGCCACCTACGTTATCCTTATGTACCCCTAATCTGCTGCCCCTAACACCGCCGACCCCTATATTATATTTATTAACCCCTAATCTGCCCCCCTCAACGTCGCCGACACCTGCCTACACTTATTAACCCCTAATCTGCCGAGCGGACCTGAGCGCTACTATAATAAAGTTATTAACCCCTAATCCGCCTCACTAACCCTATCACTTACCTGTAAAATACATCCTAATATAGCTACAATATAAATTATAATTATATTGTAGCTATTTTAGGATTAATTATTTTAACCAGGTACAATAGCTATTAAATAGTTAAGAACTATTTAATAGTTACCTAGTTAAAATAATAACAAAATTACCTGTAAAATAAATCCTAACCTAAGTTATAATTAAACCTAACACTACCCTATCAATAAATTAATTAAATAAAATACCTACAATTACCTACAATTAACCTAACACTACACTATCAATAAATAAATTAAATACAATTGCTACAAATAACTACAATTACATAAACTAACTAAAGTACAAAAAATAAAAAAGAACTAAGTTACAAAAAATAAAAAAATATTTACAAACATAAGAAAAATATTACAACAATTTTAAACTAATTACACCTACTCTAAGCCCCCTAATAAAATAACAAAGACCCCCAAAATAAAAAAATGCCCTACCCTATTCTAAATTAATAGAGTTAAAAGCTCTTTTACCTTACCAGCCCTGAACAGGGCCCTTTGCGGGGCATGCCCCAAGAAAATCAGCTCTTTTGCCTGTAAAAAAAAACATACAATACCCCCCCCAACATTACAACCCACCACCCACATACCCCTAATCTAACCCAAACCCCCCTTAAATAAACCTAACACTAAGCCCCTGAAGATCTTCCTACCTTGTCTTCACCATCCAGGTATCACCGATCCGTCCTGGCATCTGGTGCTGAAGAGGTCCAGAAGAGGCTCCAAAGTCTTCCTCCTATCCGGCAAGAAGAGGACATCCGGACCGGCAAACATCTTCTCCAAGCGGCATCTTCGATCTTCTTCCATCCGGTGCGGAGCGGGTCCATCTTGAATCAGCCGACGCGGATCCATCCTCTTCTTCCGGCGTCTCCTGACGAATGACGGTTCCTTTAAGGGACGTCATCCAAGATGGCGTCCCTCGAATTCCGATTGGCTGATAGGATTCTATCAGCCAATCGGAATTAAGGTAGGAATATTCTGATTGGCTGATGGAATCAGCCAATCAGAATCAAGTTCAATCCTATTGGCTGATCCAATCAGCCAATCAGATTGAGCTCGCATTCTATTGGCTGATCGGAACAGCCAATAGAATGCGAGCTCAATCTGATTGGCTGATTGGATCAGCCAATAGGATTGAACTTGATTCTGATTGGCTGATTCCATCAGCCAATCAGAATATTCCTACCTTAATTCCGATTGGCTGATAGAATCCTATCAGCCAATCGGAATTCGAGGGACGCCATCTTGGATGACGTCCCTTAAAGGAACCGTCATTCGTCGGGAGACGCCGGAAGAAGAGGATGGATCCGCACCGGATGGAAGAAGATCGAAGATGCCGCTTGGAGAAGATGTTTGCCGGTCCGGATGTCCTCTTCTTGCCGGATAGGAGGAAGACTTTGGAGCCTCTTCTGGACCTCTTCAGCACCGGATGCCAGGACGGATCGGTGATACCTGGATGGTGAAGACAAGGTAGGAAGATCTTCAGGGGCTTAGTGTTAGGTTTATTTAAGGGGGGTTTGGGTTAGATTAGGGGTATGTGGGTGGTGGGTTGTAATGTTGGGGGGGGGTATTGTATGTTTTTTTTTTACAGGCAAAAGAGCTGATTTTCTTGGGGCATGCCCCGCAAAGGGCCCTGTTCAGGGCTGGTAAGGTAAAAGAGCTTTTAACTCTATTAATTTAGAATTAGGGTAGGGCATTTTTTTATTTTGGGGGTCTTTGTTATTTTATTAGGGGGCTTAGAATAGGTGTAATTAGTTTAAAATTGTTGTAATATTTTTCTTATGTTTGTAAATATTTTTTTATTTTTTGTAACTTAGTTCTTTTTTATTTTTTGTACTTTAGTTAGTTTATGTAATTGTAGTTATTTGTAGCAATTGTATTTAATTTATTTATTGATAGTGTAGTGTTAGGTTAATTGTAGGTAATTGTAGGTATTTTATTTAATTAATTTATTGATAGGGTAGTGTTAGGTTTAATTATAACTTAGGTTAGGATTTATTTTACAGGTAATTTTGTTATTATTTTAACTAGGTAACTATTAAATAGTTCTTAACTATTTAATAGCTATTGCACCTGGTTAAAATAATTACCAAGTTGCCTGTAAAATAAATATTAATCCTAAAATAGCTACAATATAATTATAATTTATATTGTAGCTATATTAGGATGTATTTTACAGGTAAGTATTTAGCTTTAAATAGGAATAATTTATTTAATAAGAGTTAATTAATTTCGTTAGATTTAAATTATATTTAACTTAGGGGGGTGTTAGGGTTAGGGTTAGACTTAGCTTTAGGGGTTAATCCATTTATTATAGTAGCGATGAGCTCCGGTCGTCAGATTAGGGGTTAATAATTGAAGTTAGGTGTCGGCGATGTTAGGGAGGGCAGATTAGGGGTTAATACTATTTATGATAGGGTTAGTGAGGCGGATTAGGGGTTAATAACTTTATTATAGTAGCGCTCAGGTCCGCTCGGCAGATTAGGGGTTAATAAGTGTAGGCAGGTGTCGGCGACGTTGTGGGGGGCAGGTTAGGGGTTAATAAATATAATATAGGGGTCGGCGGTGTTAGGGGCAGCAGATTAGGGGTACATAGGGATAATGTAAGTTGCGGCGGTTTACGGAGCGGAAGATTAGAGGTTAATAATATAATGCAGGGGTCAGCGATAGCGGGGGCGGCAGATTAGGGGTTAATAAGTGTAAGGGTAGGGGTGTTTAGACTCGGGGTACATGTTAGAGTGTTAGGTGCAGACGTAGGAAGTGTTTCCCCATAGGAAACAATGGGGCTGCGTTAGGAGCTGAACGCTGCTTTTTTGCAGGTGTTAGGTTTTTTTTCAGCTCAAACAGCCCCATTGTTTCCTATGGGGGAATCGTGCACGAGCACGTTTTTGAGGCTGGCCGCGTCCGTAAGCAACTCTGGTATCGAGAGTTGCATTTGCGGTAAAAATGCTCTACGCTCCTTTTTTGGAGCCTAACGCAGCATTTTTTTGAACTCTCGATACCAGAGTTAATTTTATGGTGCGGCCAGAAAAAAGCCTGCGTAGCGTTAACAGCCCATCTACCGCCAAACTCCAAATCTAGGCCTAAGATAGTTATAATATAACTAATAGTTAGCTTAGGGTTTATTTTTATTTTACAGGCAAGTTTGTATTTATTTTAACTAGGTAGAATAGTTACTAAATAGTTATTAACTATTTACTAACTACCTAGCTAAAATAAATACAAATTTACCTGTAAAATAAAACCTAACCTGAGTTACACTAACACCTAACCTTACACTACAATTACATAAATTACATTAATTAAATACAATTAACTAAATTACAAAAAAAAACCCCACTAAATTACACAAAATACAAAAAATAAATTATCAGATATTTAAACTAATTACACCTAATCTAATAGCCCTCTCAAAATAAAAAAAGCCCCCTCCAAAGCAAAAAAAACCCTAGCCTAAACTAAACTACCAATAGGCCATAAAAGGGCCTTTTGCAGGGCATTGCCCCAAAGAAATCTGTTCTTTTACCTGTAAAAAAAAATACAAACAACCCCCCCAACAGTAAAACCCACCACCCACACAACCAACCCCCCAAATAAAACCCTAACTAAACAAACCTTAGCTCCCCATTGCCCTGAAAAGGGCATTTGGATGGGCATTGCCCTTAAAAGGGCATTTAGCTCTATTGCTGCCCAAACCCTAACCTAAAAATAAAACCCACCCAATAAACCCTTACAAAAACCTAACACTAAGCCCCTGAAGATCCACTTACAGTTTTGACATCCATCCTCAACGAATCCGGGAGAAGTCCTCAACAAAGTGGCAAGAAGTCCTCAACGAAGCCGGGAGAAGTCTTTATCCAATCTGGGAGAAGTGGTCCTCCAGATGGGCAGAAGTCTTCATCCAGACAGCATCTTCTATCTTCATCCATCCGGCGCGGAGCGGCTCCATCTTCAAGACATCCGGCGCGGAGCATCCTCTTCTTCCGACGACTCCCGACAAATGAAGGTTCCTTTAAGTGACGTCATCCAAGGTGGCGTCCCTTAGATTCTGATTGGCTGATAGATAGGAGTCATGATCTAGAGAAAAAGGGACAGCAAAGTCAAAATTAAACTTCAATGGAGTGGATAGAGACAGCTTTGGAATTGACTTCCAGTTTAAATTTTGCTTACTTCTTGTGGTATACTTTGTTAAAGAGTAATCCTAGGTGAGCATACACGTGTCTCTAGCCATCCAGCAACATTGTTTGCAGCATTGTTTAAAACAATTTTATACATAGATACAAACTCCACTGCCATAGATTGCTAAAGACACATGCACACTCTTGAGCTTCTGTGAGCCTACCTAGCTTTACTCTACAATAAAGGATATCAAGAGAAGAAAGCAAATTTGATAATGGAAGTACATTGTAATGTTGTTTTAAATTCCATGCTCTATCTGATTCATGAAAGTTTAATTTTAACTTTACTGACCCTTTATATATTTGTCATTTAGTCTTGTTTGTTTAAAACTGCAATATTTTTGCAGTTAAAATGCGGCAAAGATTCTTCATAATGGGACTAAGGTTTGGAAATTGTGGTCTGTACAGGAAGAGTGGGGTTTTGAAATTGCAATAACAAGGTTTTTGTAAAAACTGAGTATCTAAAATATAGTTTGAATTTAACATAGCTGTCAATATTCATGAATCCAATTAGATATAAAATATTTTGCTATATTGAAATTTGTATTTGATTTTGCATTTCATTTTGTTATAAACCTGGATGGAATGATATAACAGGACAGAAATATGCTGCTTCAATCAGAATTAAACCTTACATGGATGCCCAATGACCTCTATAATGGGAACTGCAAACATAGGGCTAGATTATGAGTGGAGTGCTCCCGTTCTAACTGAGCTTGACTTAGGCATTTTGCGCGCGTTGAATGCCTCACGTATTAGAAGTTAAAAGCAAAATGTTTTCGCTTGTGTGCTAACCCGACGCATTCAAAAATCTAAATTTCAATATCGCAATTAATTTACCGTATTCTCCCATAGACTTCAATGGAGTGCTAAAAATAGAAAAAAAAATAACACACAACAAGTCACGTGTGCCTGATTTCCGGCTACCCCGACTGGGTAGCTCCACCAATGGATCCTTCCAGCACCCGGAACCAGCCGTTATGTAGCAGAGAAAGCGGTCTTAGCAATGCCCCACCCAAATAAGTAGACAGACTAATATTCAGGTAAACAAAGAAGAACATTTTATTAGGGAAAACACACAACATTTATACCCAAACTGATCTTGATAACAAGCCTTACCTGACCTTCACATCTCCCGCCATTCAGGCTGGCGCCTCCATTGTATCCATTGTTCCCCAGTGTCCAGCAATACAAGGATGGTATATTCAGGGTGATCGGCGGCTCTTCCAGGGTGTCATTGGAAAGCCCTTGGCCCCTTCCTCAGGTGACCCTGAAACGCGTAGTTTTAATGTATACACAAGTCTGGCCAGTCAAGTGTTTGCAGCTTTTTTTGCTCTATATCAGAAATAAGTATATTATTGTTTTTTATTGTTTGTGTTTTAACATAGCATATGTCTATATTGTTAAAACCATATATTGTTTTCTTTGCGGGATACTGATAGGCAATGCTTAAATCTATATTCAGGTGTATCAGTCTAAATACTCCATTAGGCGTTTGATAGACAATGTGTTAGGTTAAACAACAACTATATGATTGACACGTGTTTGAAATACAATTCTAACTGACATTATATAACTATATACCAACGTGAAAGCATTGTCTAAACAACTTTATGTTGATTTGTGCTTGTTGCTAAATGTCTTTTAAAATGTTATAAAACGTTTTTTATGAGATTCGACAATAAAGCAAAGTTGATTTTTTATACATTGTGTATTTTGAATTTGTGTTTGCTGTATACAGCTCTGTTTATACATTGCCTAAAACAAATGTTCTCTTTTAAAGGGACAGTCTAGTCCAAAATAAACTTTCATGATTCAGATAGAGAATGTAATTTTAAACAATTTTCTTTTATCACTAATTTTGCTTTGTTCTCTTGGTATTCTTAGTTGAAAGCTAAACCTAGGAGGTTCATATGTAAATTTCTAAGCCCTTGAAGGCCGCCTCTTCTCTCAGGGCATTTTAACAGTTTTTCATCACTAGAGGGTGTTAGCTCATGTGTGACATATAGATAACACTGTGCTCCCGCACGTGGAGTTCAAGTGAGCCAGCTCTGATTGGCTAAATTGGATGTCTGTCAAAAGAACTGAAATAAGGGGGCAGTTTGCAGAGGCTTAGATACAAGGTAATTACAGAGGTAAAAAGTGTATTTAAATAACTGTGTTGGTTATGCAAAACTAGGGAATGGGTAATAAAGGGATTATCTATCTTTTTAAACAATTACAATTCTGGTGTAGACTGTTCCTTTAAGACAGCTGCAGTTCAGCATAATTAAGAGATAAAAAAATATTGAAAATAAAAATATACATATATATATATATATAAGATTTTAACTAAGTAAACAATTACTTTTTTCATTGTGTGGCGCTCTCTTTTTTAACCTAATATATATACTGTATATATATATATATATATATATATATATATATATACACAGATATATATATATATATATGCACACATATTTATATAGTCACGTTGATTGGAGTAGCCGAGTTAGTCCAGAGATTTAGATATCAAAATAACAAGAGTATTGCATTGAGCAATGATGGTACTTTTTATTGGACTAACTAATCCAATAAAAAAGTATCATTGCTCAATGCATTTTATTAATGTTATTTTCATATTTATATAGGAATATCTATTTATAAATACTTAGAACATATCCATTAACTGAAGAACATTGTAATGTGAAATATTTACAGTACAAACACAGTTCAACACTTTATTAAATATGAATATTGCATAAAAATGATTTTACATATTTTCAGCTCCAATGCACTTATTATATTAGCACACATATTACAATTTGAAAGGAAAAAGTTAGAGTGAGAGCAAAAGACTCAGGCGCGCTAACTTTAGGAATTCAGAAATTGCAACCGCACTAACTCCTTCTCCCTACAGACTTTTATGGGGCGCACTACAAAAAAGCCTTAGTAGTTATCGCTTTTACGCTAGATCAACTGCACAAAAACCGAAGCTGCATTAGTAATACTTTACATTCCTATATTCTTCACATAGAAGAAAATCATCTTTTTATATTTGAATAGATAAAGCATATATCTACAGTATATCTATACGAATATATACAGATATAGATATCTATGGATATATTTTGAATATATATGTATATAGTACAGGTAGCCCTCAGTTTACGCCGGGGTTAGGTTCCAGAAGGAATGGTTGTAAATTGAAACCGTTGTAAAACGAGGGCCACCTGTATATATATATATATATATATATATATATATATATATATATATATATATATATATATATTAAATAAAATGGGGGGAAAAATTCTAAAAATTTGTGTGATAAAAGTATCTGAATCATGAAACTTTATTTGGACTAGACTGTCCCTTTAAAACATGTAAAAAATGCACTGGATGAGATTTTACAATTCCGTTGACCAAGCTTACTCAGGTGGGTAGACTGCTTCCCAAGGAAAAACTTGCAAAGGTTGTGGGGGGGGGGGGGTATATTCGCCTCCTGGATCAAATAAGCTCAGCTGCAGCATTTTTTCAATACCTCAAAGTACAAATCTGACTTAGGACTTCTCTCTCCTTTAGAATTTTTATGCCTGAGAGGGGGCATAGTCAAAAGTCCACTTTCATTATCACACAGACTCCTACAAGATCATAACAACTCTGGATTATCATCGTTCACACATTGGTCCAGATTATAGATATATTTATATATAAAAATATGTATTTACCATAAAAATTACATTATCCTATATGTTAAGAACATTGGTATGTTAAATATGTACAGTAAATATACAGTAAACACATAAATACATATGTACACACACACACATATATATATTTATATAAAGATATTTAGACATAGATAGGTATATATACATTATAGCCCTTTGCAGTTAAACACCTTGTCATATACAAAATACTGTACCTTTTAACCCTAATAACTTTGTTGTATTATATTTATATGAATTATTTTTATCAGATAATTTGAGTGTACCTGTATTTTAAAATGCACTTATGTTTTACTAGGCGATAAGCCTGCCCAGAGGGCAGTCTATATTTTAAAAAATACAACCCCCCCCCCAAGCTACAGTTACAAAAAATAAAAACAAGTAAAAATACAGAGAAAAAAAATAAAGAAAGCTATCCAAAATAATAAAATTAAACCTAAACTAATACCCCTATGAAATTAAAAACACCCCCTAATCTAATACTAAACTGCCAATTGCCCTTAAAAGGGCCTTTTGCAGGGCATTGCCCTAAGTTAAACAGCTCTTTTAACACTAAAAAATACTAAGTCCCCCCTAAAATTAACCCCCCCACCCACCAAACCCCCAAAATAAAAAAGACCTAACACTAAAAAAAAACTAAATTACCCATTGCCCCTGACGGGGCATTCGTATGGGCATTGCCCTTAAAAGGGCATTCAGCTCTTTTACTGCCCTTAAAAGGGCAATCAGCTCTTTTTCAAGCCCAAAAAAACCCCTAATCTTAAACAAAACAAAAAATGGAAAATAAAAAAGCCTAAACCTAAGCCCCAAATAGGTACTCACTGTTTCTAAAGTCCGGCGGAGAAGGTCTTCTTACAGATGGATCCACTGGAGTGAAGGTGGTGCAGAGCTGTGTTCCTAATGCCTGGATCCTCAGCGGCGGCGGTCCTTGGCGGCATGGAGGCTCCTCTTCATCCAATGTCCATTGTTGACTGAATATTGAATGCAAAGTACTGCAATCAATTTAGGGTACCTTGCATTCCTATTGGCTGAAATTTTGAAATCAGCCAATTGGATTAGAGCTACTGAAATCCTATTGGCTGTTCAAATCAGCCAATAAGATTTCAGTAGCTCTCATCCTATTGGCTGATTTTGAAAAATTCAGCTAATAGGAATGCAAGGTACCCCAATAAATATGGGGTACCTTGCATTAAATCTTCAGTGTGCTGCGGACAATCGCATGAATAGGAACCTCCATGCCGCCACCGAGGATATCCGCCACCGCCGATGACCGCCGCCAAGGATCATAACATCTGGGAAGACCACTCCGGACCTCCGCTCTGCGCCGCCTTCGCTGTGGATGAAGATGATGGACCCGCCTGGAAGAAGACCTTCTCTGCCAGACTTCAGGAACCGTGAGTACCTATTTGGGGCTTAATGTTAGGCTTTTTTTATTTTTTGGGTGTTTTTTTTTTTTTTAGAATAGGGTTTTTTGGGTAATTTAAAAAGAGCTGAATGCCCTTTTAAGTGCAGTGAAAAAGAGCTGAATACCCTTTTAAGGGCAATGTCCATATAGGGGCAATGGGTAGTTTAGGTTTTTTAGTGTAAGGTTTTTTATTTGGGTAGGTGGGGGGTTTACTGTTAGAGGGGGAACTTAGTATTTTTTTTAAGGAAAAGAGCAGTTTAACTTGGGGCAATGCCCTACAAAAAGCCCTTTAAGGGCTATTAGTATCTTATTCTTAGATTAGGGGGTGTTTTTATTTGGGGGGGGGGTTATTTTCATAGGGATTAGGTTTATTTATTTTTTATTTTGGATAATGTGGTTTATTATTTTCTGTAATGTTAGCTGTTTTTTATTTTGTGTAATTTTATATAAATGTAATGTAATGTAGTATTTTATTATTTTATGTAATTAAGGGGTTAATTTAGGGGTGTTAGGTTAGGGGGCTTAGTCATTAATTTACGGCTAGATTACGAGTTTTGCGTTATGAGGGGTGCGGTGCTAACTTGCACGTTATAGTCACCGCTCTCTTACCTACAGCGCTGGTATTAAAGGTTTTCCTAAACCCGGCGTTATTAGGCAAAAAGTGAGCGTAGAGCAAAATTGAGCTCCACACTGCACTCCAATACCAGCGCTGCTTAAGTGAGCGGTGAGCTGGTTATACGTGCTTGTGCACAATTTCCCCATAGACATCAATGAGGAGAGCCGGCTGAGAAAAAGTCTAACACCTGCAAAAAAAGCAGCGTAAAACTCAGTAACGCAGCCCCATTGATTCTAACAGCTGCAAAAAAAGCAGCGTAAAACTCAGTAACGCAGCCCCATTGATTCCTATGGGGAAACACATTTTATGTTTACACCTTACACCCTAGCATGAACCCGAGTCTAAACACCCCTAATCTTACACTTATTAACCCGTAATCTACCGCCCCCGACATCGCCGACACCTACAGTATATTTATTAACCCCTAATCTGCCGCTCCAGACATCGCCGCCACCCACATTATATTTATGAACCCCTAATCTGCTGCCCCCAACATCGCCAACACCTACATTATATTTATTAACGCCTAATCTCCCTCCCCCAAAGTCGCCGCTACCTACCTACATTTATTAACCCCTAATCTGCCGACCCCTAACGTCGCTGCCACTATTCTAAATGTATTAACCCTTAAACCTAAGTCTAACCCTAACCCTAACCCCCCCCCTAACTTAAATATAATTTAAATAAATCTAAATAAAATTACTATCATTAACTAAATTATTCCTATTTAAACTAAATACTTACCTGTAAAATAAACCCTAAGCTAGCTACAATATTACTAATAGTTACATTGGAGCTAGCTTAGGGTTTATTTTTATTTTACAGGCAAGTTTGTATTTATTTTAACTAGGTAGACTAGTTACTAAATAGTTATTAACTATTTACTAACTACCTAGCTAAAATAAATACAAATTTACCTGTAAAATAAAACCTAACCTAAGATACACTAACACCTAACACTACACAATTAAATTAATTACCTAAATGAAATACAATTAAATAAATCAAATATAATTACCTAAATGAAATACAATTAAATAAATCAAATACAATTAGCTAAATTACAAAAACAAACACAAACACTAAATTACAGAAAATAAAAACAAATTACAAGATCTTTAAACTAATTACACCTAATCTAATAGCCCTATCAAAATAAAAAAAGCCCACCCAAAATAAAAAAAACCTAAACTAAACTACCAATAACCCTTAAAAGGGCCTTTTGCGGGGCATTGCCCCCTTTACCTGTAAAAAAAAACACACAACCCCCCCCAACAGTAAAACCCACCACCCACACAACCAACCCCCCAAATAAAACCCTAACTAAAAAAAACCTAAGCTCCCCATTGCCCTG
This sequence comes from Bombina bombina, assembly GCF_027579735.1. Classification (NCBI taxonomy): domain Eukaryota; kingdom Metazoa; phylum Chordata; class Amphibia; order Anura; family Bombinatoridae; genus Bombina; species Bombina bombina. Next base: position 197,001,036 of record NC_069503.1, on the reverse strand, counting down.
AAAAGGGCATGTGGATGGGCATTGCCCTTAAAAGGGCATTTAGCTCTATTGCGGCCCAAAGCCCTAACCTAAAAATAAAACCCACCCAATACACCCTTAAAAAATCCTAACATTAACCCCCGAAGATCCACTTACTGAGAGAAGTCTTCATCCAAGCGGCAAGATGTCCTCAACGAAGCCGGCAGAAGTGGTCCTCCAGACGAGCAGAAGTGGTCCTCCAGACGGGCAGAAGTCTTCATCCAGACGGCATCTTCTATCTTCATCCTTCCGACGCGGACAGGTCAATTTTCAAGACATCCGGCGCAGAGCATCCTCTTCCAACGATGACTACCCAACAAATGAAGGTACCTTTAAGTGACATCATCCAAGATGGCGTCCCTTAGATAAGGGATAGATAGATTAAGGTTGAAAAAATCCCATTGGCTGATGCAATCAGCCAATAGGATTGAGCTTGCATTGTATTGGCTGATTGGAACAGCCAATAGAATACGAGCTCAATCCTATTGGCTAATTGGATCTGGATGAAGACTTCTGCCCGTCTGGATGACCACCTCTGCCGGCTTCGTTGAGGACATCTTGCCGCTTAGATGAAGACTTCTCCTGGTAAGTGGATCTTCACGACATTGCACAAACAGTTCACAAATGTTAAATGTCGAGAGCATATGCTGACGGCATTCATCAGTCTGGCGGACATGATACGCTACAGCGTATCATGTCTGCCAGACATTGGTAAATCAGCCCCTTACATTTTACTTCAGGTCTAAAGTCAAGCTAAATATTTTAGTTTAGTTTTGTCTTGTGCTTGAGCGCAACCTATAACTTTTAACTTGTAATATGAACGCTATTTAGTACAGTCGCGATATCCATTGAAAGTATTGCGCTATAGCGATGTCCTTCACTCTAAGGGGCTTATTTATGAATGAGCGAGCGGACATGATCCGATATTGCGGATCATGTCCGCTGCACATCGATAAATGCCAACAGCATACACTCTCAGCATTTATCATTGCACCCGCAGTTCTGGTGAACTGCCTGTTGCAATACCGCCCCTGCAGATTTGCGGCCAATCAGCCGCTAGCAGGGGGGTGTCAAATCAACCCGATCGTATTGGATTGGCTTGATTTCCGGTGATGTCTGTCCGCTGCCTCAGAGCAGGCGGACAGCTTATGGAGCAGCGGTCTTTAGACTGCTGCTTCATAACTTGTGATTCTGGCGAGCCTGAAGGCTCACCAGAAACAAGGGGCATCAAGCTCCATACGGAGATTGATAAAGAGGCCCCCATCCCTTTTCTGGTTAATGGATTTGTAAAATCAAGTTGCATGCTTATCCCGTCCCAAGCGATCATTAGTTCGCCATTTGTAATCTGGCCCTTTGTAATTATAATTGATATCCTGTGGGCTACAGGTCACTGTAGCAATTACTGTGCGGAATGTTGTAGGGTTACAACATTCTGCAGGGTATTTGTTTTTTAAGGGGACAGGGTACTATTCAAATTTTGCTAACAAGCAACAGTTTCAAAATGCTTTGAGAAGATTTAGTTCTAAATGTTTGTAATTTTTGGTTAATTGCTGATATATAATGTATGTTTATATTACATTTTTATGAATAAATGGTATATAGTAATTACTGAATATAAAGAAATGATATTCTGTGATATTTAAATATGTATACATTCTCCTAAAATGAATTGTGTTTTTGTGGTACTTTTGTTTATATCATTGTATGCATGAATCAATATACATGAAATTATAACATTTTCAGAATGTAATACAAATAGGACATACTTGATGACATGACTGATGTCATCAAGTAGACCAATTTATCTCCAGATCTCCTAGATAATTACCCAAAACCTTCACACAGCATTTGGAAAACAGAAGG